>NW_026006235.1:0-8637 GCF_001458135.2 Marmota marmota marmota
GGGTTAGTGTTAGGTTTAGTGTTAGCTTTAGGGTTAGGATTAATGTTAGGGTAATAGGTTTAGTTTTGGTGTTAGGGTCAGGGTTAGGGTTAGTACTAGGTTTAGGGTTAGAGATAGGGTTAGGGTTCTCATTAGTGTTAAGGTTCATTTTAGGGTAAGTGTTAGTGTTAGTGTTAGTGATAGGTTTATGTTTAGGGTTATGGTTAGTGTTACGTTTAGTGTTAGGATTATGGTTAGTGTTAGTGTTTTGGTTTGGGTTAGGTTTACAGTTAGGGTTAGAGTTAGTGTTAGGGTTTGTGTTATGGTTAGGGTTAAGATTAGTGTTACGGTTATGGTTAGTATTAGTGTTAGTGTTAGGTTTAGGATTAGGTTTAGGTTTAGGGTTAGTGTTAGGGTTAGGGTTAGAGTTAGTGTCACTCTTAAGGTTAGCATTAGGGTTAGGGTTAGTGTTAGAGTTAAAGTTAGTGTTAGGGTTAGGGTTAGGTTATGATTAGATTTAGGGTTATTGTTAGGTTTAGGGTTAGGGTTCTTGTGTGATTTAGTGTTAAAGTTAGGGTTAGGGTTAGGTTTAGTTTTAAGGAACCGGTTAGGGTTTGTGTTAGGGTTACGGTTCAGGTTATGGTTAGGATTAGGGTTAGGTTTAGGGTTATGTTGAGTGTTAGTGTTAGGTTTAGTGTTAGTCTTAGGGTTAGGGTTAGGGTTGGGTTTAGTGTCATGTTTAGGGTTAGGGTTAGGGCTAGGGTTAGTGTTAGAGTTAAAGTTAGGGTTAGGCTTAGTGTTATGTTTAGGATTAGGTTTAGGTTTAGGGTTAGTGTTAAGGTTAGTGTAAGTGTCACGGTTAGGGTTAGGGTTAGGATTAGGGTTAGGGTTAGGTTTAGTGTTAGAGTTAAAGTTAGGATTAGGGTTAGGTTATGATTAGAGTTAGTGTTACTGTTAGGTTTAGGGTTATAGGGTTATGATTGTGGTTTGGTTTAGTGTTAAAGTTAGCGTTAGGGTGAGGTTTAGTTCTAAGGTTCGGGTTAGGGTTTATGTTAGTTTTAGAGTTCGGGTTATGGTTCGGAGTAGGGTTAGGTTTAGGGTTATGTTGAGGGTTAGTGTTAGCTTTAGGGTTAGTTTTAGGGTTAGGGTTAGGGTTAGTGTTAGTTTTAGAGTTATGGGTAGTGTTATGGTAAGGGTTATGTTTAGTTTTGGTGTTAGGTTCAGAGTTAGGTTTACGGTTAGTGTTGGGGTTAGGGTTCTTATTAGGGTTAAGGTTCATTTTAGGGTAAGGGTTAAGGTGAGTGTCAGTGTTAGTGTAAAGATTATGGTTAGGGTTAGTGTTATGTTTAGCGTTAGTTTTAGGTTTAGTTTTTGTGTTTTGGTTTAGGTTAGGTTTAGGGTTAGGGTTAGTGTTAGGGTTATGGTTCGTGTTATGTTTAGAATTAAAATTAGTGTTAGGGTTAGGGTTAGTGTTAGTGTTAGTGTTAGGGTTAGGATTATGTATAGTTTTAGGGCTCGTTTTAGGGTTAGATTAGGGTTAGGGTTAGTGTTATGGTTACTGTTAGGGTTAGGCTTAGGGTAGTGTTAGGTTTAGGGTTAGGGTTAGTGTTAGGGTTAGGGTTTTGGGGGGTTTAGAGTTCGTGTTAAGGATATGGTTAGGGTTAGGTTTAGGATAGGGTTAGCATTTGGCTTAGGGTTCGTGTTAGAGTTAGGGTTAGTGTTAGGTTTAGTTTTAGGGTTATTTTTGGGGTTTCAGTTAGGGTTAGCACTAGTGTTTGGTTTAGTGTTATAATTAGGTTTAGGGTTACTGTTAGGTTTAGTATTAGGGTTTGTGTCAGGGTTAGACTTAGATTTAGTTTTAATGCAAGGGTTAGGGTTAGGTTTAGGGTTACGGTTTGGGTTAGTGTTAGTTTTAGGGTTAGGATTCTGGTTAGGTTTTGGTTTAGGGGTAGGGTTAAGGTTATTGTTATTGTTAGGGTTAGGGTTACTCTTAGCTTTAGGTAAGGGTTAGGGTTAGGGTTAGTGTTAAGTTTAGGGTTAGTGTTATGTATAGGATTATGGTTAGGTTTAGGGTTAGAATTATGGTTTGTGTTAGGTTTTGGGTTAGGGATAGGGTTAGGGTTACTTAGGGTTAGGTTTAGTTTTAGGGTAAGGGTTAGTTGAATGGTAAGGTTTAGGGTTACTGTTAGGGTTAGGGTTAGAGTTCATGTTAGGGTTAGGGTTAGGATTATTGTTAGTATTGTGATTAGATTTGGATTTAGGGTTTGTGGTAAGGATAGGGTTAGGGTTAGGTTTAGGATTGGCTTAGTGTTTGGTTAAGGGTTCATGTTAGGGTTAGAGTTAGTGTAAGGTTTATGTTTAGGGTTAGTGTTAGGGTTAGTATTAGGGTTACTGTTAGGTTTAGCATTAGTGTTTGTTTTAGCATTATAATTAGGTTTAGGGTTACTGTTAGGGTAAGGATTAGGGTTAATGTCAGGTTTAGAGTTAGGTTTAGTTTTAATGTAAGGGTTAGGTTTCAGGTTAGGGTTAGGGTTTGGGTTAGTGTTAAGGTTATTTTTAGGGTTCAGGTTAAGTTTCGAGTAAGGTTTAGCGTTAAGTTTATTGTTATTTTTAGGGTTAGGGTAACTGTTAGGTTTAGGTAAGGGTTGGTTTAAGGTTAGGGTTAGTGTTATGATTAAGATTAGGGTTAGGCTTAGGGTTAGAAATATGGTTAGTTATAGGTTTCAGGTAAGGGTTACGATTAGGAGTAGGGTAAGGTTTAGGGTTACTGTTAGGGTTAGCATTAGAGATCACGTTAGGGTTAGGGTTAGGATTAGTGTTAAAATTATGGTTAGAGTTTTGATTAGTGTTAGGGTTACTGTTGGTGTTTGAGTTAAGTTTAGAATTAGGGTTAAGGTTAGGGTTAGGGTAAATTTAGGGTTAGGATTAGGGTTAGTTTAGGGTTATGGTTAAGGTTAGGGTTTATGTTATGGTTAGTGTTAGGGTTAGGATTAGGATTAGGGTTAGGGTTGTGGTTAAAATTAGGGTTAGTTTTAGGGTTAGGGATAGTGTTAGTGTTAGGGTTAGGTTTAGTGTTATGGTTAGGGTCAGCGTTAGGGTAAGGTTTAGGTTTAGGGTTATAAATGGTGTTAGTATTAGTGTTAGGGTTAGGGTTAGGATGAGTCTTAGGGTTATGGTTAGGGTTAGTGTTAGGGTGGATTAGGTTAGGGTTAGGGTTAGGGTTATTTTTAGGGTTGGGGTTAGATTTGGGTTTAGGGTTTGTGCTAAGGATAGGGTTAGGATTAGGTTTAGGATAGGGTTAGTGTTTGGCTTAGGGTTCATGTTAGGCTTAGGGTTAGGGTTAGGGTTATTGTAAGGTTTAAATTTAGGGTTAGTTATAGGGTTAGTATTAGGGTTACAGTTAGGGTTAGCATTCGTGTTTTTTTAGCATTATAATTAGGTTTAAGGTTACTGTTAGGGTTAGGATTAGGGTTAGTGTCAGGTTTAGAGTTAGGTTTAGTTTTAATGTAAGGGTTAGTGTTCAGGTTAGGGTTAGGTTTGGAATTTGGTTTAGTGTAAGGGTTGCGGTTAGGATTCAGGTTAAGTTTCGGGTTAGGGTTTGGATTAAGGTTATTGTTATTATTAGGGTTAGAATTAATGTTAGGTTTAGGTAAGGGTTAGGGTTAAGGTTAGTGTTAATGTTATGGTTAGGATTAGGATTAGGTTTAGGGTTAGAATTATGGTTAGTGATAGGTTTGGGGTTAGGGTTTAGGTTAGGGTTACTGTTAGGGTTAGGTTTAGGGTTATGTTTAGGTTTACAGTTAGGTGGAAGGTAAGGTTTAGGATTATTGTTAGGGTTAGCGTTAGAGTTCATGTTAGGGTTAGGGTTAGGTTTAGTGTAAGACTTATGGTTAAGTTTAGGGTTAGTGATAGGTTTAGAGTTAGTGTTTGGGTTAGTTTTTGGGTTAGGGTTATGGTTAGAGTTAGGGTTAGGATTAGGGTTAGTGTTACATTAGGATGAGGGTTAGGGTAAGTTTAAGGTTAGGGATTGTGTTATGGTTAGGTTTAGGCTATGGTTAGTGGTAGGGTTACTGTTAGGGTTAGTGTTAAGGTTAGGATTAGTGTTAGGGTTAGGGTTAAGCTAAGTTTTAGGGTTAGGGCTAGGTTATGATTAGAGTCAGTGTTACTGTTAGGGTTAGGGTTGGGGTTGAGGTTAGTGTTAGGTTTAGAGTTAGTGTTATGGTTAGGTTTAGTGTTAGGATTAGGATAAGAGTTAGGGTTAGTTATAGGGTTAGGGTTAAGTTAGGGTTAGGGTTATATTTAAGGTTAGTGTTAGGGTTAGGTTTAGGGGGTTTTGAGTTAGGGATAGGGTTAGGGTTAGGTTTACTTAGACTTAGAGTTAGGGTTATGGTTTGTGTTAGGGTTGGGGTTAAGGTTAGTGTAAGATTTAATTTTAGGTTTAGTATTAGGCTTAGTGTTACTGTTAGGGTTAGGTTAGGGTTAGGGTTAGTTTTCCATTTAAGATTATGGTTAGGTTTAGGTTTAGTGTTTGGGTTAGTGTTATACTTAGGTTTATGTTTGGTGTTAGTGTTAGGGTTATGGTTAGTGTTACAGTTAGGGTTATGGGTAGGAAGATGGTTAGAGTGACGTGTAGGGTTAGGGTTAGGGTTAGTTTTATGGTTACGGGTAGGTTAGGTATAGTGTTAGGTTTATGTTTAGTGTTACTGTTAGGGTTAAGGTTAGGGTGATTGATAGGGTTAGTGTTGGGTTTAGGGTTAATGTTAGAATTAGGGTTAGGGTTAATGTTAGGGCCAGTGTTTGTGTTAGGATTAGGGTTATGGTTAGGTAAGAGTTAGGGTTAGTGTTAGATAATGGTTAGGGTTATGTTTTGCTTTAGGGTTTGTGTTAGTTTTATGGTTAGGGTTAGAGTTAGGGTTACATTAGGCTTAGGGTTATTTATAGGGTTAAGGTTAGGGTTAGATTTAGGGTTAGGTTTAGGTTTAGGGTCAGGATTAGGTTCAGTGTTATGGTTATGGTTAGTTTCAGGTTAGTGTTAGGGTTAGTGTTAGGGTTAGGTTTAGGGTTACGATTAGTATTCGTGTTAGGGTTAGGTTTAGGGTTAGGGTTAGTGTTACATTTAGGGTTAGGGTTAGGGTTAGGATTAGTGTTTGGGTTAGTGTGAGACTTAGATTTAGGGTTAGTGTTAAGGTTAGAGTTAGGTTTAGTGTCATGTTTAGGATTAGGGTTACTGTGAGGCTTAGGGTTTGTGTTAGGGTAGGGTTATGGTTAGGGTTAGAGTAAGTGTTTGGGTTAGGGTTAGGGTTAAGTTTAGGGTTAGGGTTAGGATTATGTTTAGGTTTAGGGTTAGAATTAGGGTTTCTGTTAGAGTTAAATATACTGTTAGCATTGGGGTTAGGGTTTGTGTTAGGGTTAGGATTAGGATTAGGGCTTAGGTTATTGTTAAGGTTAGGTTTAGGGTTAGGTTAGAGTTAGGGTTATTGTTAGGGTTAGGGTTAGGTTTAGGTTTAGGGTTATTTATAGAGATAGGTTAGTGATAGTGATAGGATAAAGGTTAGGGTTAGCATTAGGGTTAGAGATAGGGTTAATGTTAGGTTTAGATTTAGGTTTAGAGATAGTGTTAGGGTTAGGATTAGATTTACGTTTGGTTTAAGCTTAGTTTTAGGGATAGGGTTAGGGTAAGGGTTAGTATAAGTTTTAGGGTAATTGTTAGGGTAAGTTTTAGGGTTAGGTTTAGGATTATGGTTAGAATTAGTGTTAGTGTAGGGTTAGGGTTAGGGTTAGTGTTAGGGATAGGGTTAAAGTTAGTGTTATGGTTAGGGTTAGGATTTGTCTTAGAGTTATGGTTAGGATTATTTTAAGGTTCCAGTTATGGTTAGGATTAGGGTTAGTGTTAGGGTTAGGGTTAAGGTTAGGTTACTGTTAGGGTTCAGTAGAAGGTTAGGGTTAGGGTTAGTGTTAGGGTTAGGTTTAGGGTTATATTTAGGTTAGGGTTAAGGTTAGGTTTTGGGTTTAGGATTAGGGTTACGGTTAGGTAAGAGTTAGGGTTGGTGTTAGGTAATGGTTAGGGTTAAGTTTTGCTTTAGGGTTTGTGTTAGTTTTATGGTTAGGGTTAGAGTTAGGGTTACATTAGGCTTAGGGTTATTTATAGGGTTAAGGTTAGGGTTAGAGTTAGGGTTAGGGTTAGGTTTAGGGTCAGGATTAGTGTTACATTTATGGTTAAGGTTAGGTTTAGGATTAGTGTTTGGCTTAGTGTGAGACTTAGATTTACAGTTAGTGTTAAGGTTAGAGTTAGGTTTAGTGTCATGTTTAGGATTAGGTTTATGGTGAGGCTTAGGGTTTATGTTAGGGTAGGGTTATGGTTAGGGTTAGAGTAAGTGTTTGGGTTAGGGTTAGGGTTAAGTTTAGGGTTAGGGTTAGGATTAGGTTTAGGTTTAGGTTTAGAATTAGGGTTACTGTTAGAGTTAAAGATACTGTTAGCGTTAGGGTTAGGGTTTGTGTTAGGGTTAGATTTAGGGTTTGCATTAGGGTTAGGATTAGGATTAGTGTTAGGGTTAGGGCTTAGGGTATTGTTAAAGTTAGGGTTAGGGTTATTGTTAGGGTTAGGGTTAGGGTTAGGTTTAGGGTTATTTATAGAGATAGGTTAGTGATAGTGATAGGATAAGTGATAGGGTTAGCGTTAGGGTTAGAGATAGGGTTAAGGTTAGATTTAGATTTAGGTTTAGAGATAGTGTTAGGGTTAGGATTAGATTTAGATTTGGTTTAAGCTTATTGTTAGGGAGAGGGTTAGGGTAAGGGTTAGTAAGTTTTAGGTTAACTGTTAGGGTAAGTTTTAGGATTAGGTCTAGGGTTATGGTTAGAATTAGTGTTAGTGTAGGGTTAGGGTTAGTGTTAGGGATAGGGTTAAGGTTAGTGTTATGGTTAGGGTTAGGATTTGTCTTAGAGTTATGGTTAGTATTATTTTAAGGTTGCAGTTATGGTTAGGATTAGGGTTAGTGTTAGGGTTAGGCTTAAGTTTAGATTAGTGTTAGGGTTCGGTAGAAAGTTAGGGTTAGGGTTAGTGTTAGGGTTAGGTTTAATGTCATATTTAGGTTAGGGTTAAGGTTAGGTTTTGGGTTCGTGTTAGAGTTAAGTTGAGGGTTAGTGTTAGCTTTAAGTTTAAATTTAGGATTAGGGTTAGGGAAGTGCTAGGGTTAGGGTTAGGGTTATAGTTATGTTTAGGTTTAGTGTTAGGATTATCATTAGGTTTAGTTTTAGCTTTAGGTTTAGAATTGGAGTTATTTTATGGTTAGAGACAGGGTTAGGGTTAGGATATGTGTTAGGGTTAGGGTTAGAGTTAGGGTTAAATTTAGGGTTAGTGTTAGTGTTAGGATTAGTGTTAGGGTTATGGTTAGAGTTAGGGTTGCTCTTAGGTTTAGATTAGGGTTAAGGTTATGGTTTGTGTTAGGATTAGGGTTATGGTTAGTGTTACAGTTACAATTAGGTTTAGGATTAGGGTAAAATTTATGGTTAGAGTTAGGGTTAAGATTAGAGTTAGTTTTAGTGTTAGAATTAGGGTTAGGGTTAGTGTTAGGTTTAGGTTTAAGGTTAGAGTTAGTGTTAGTGTTAGAATTAGGGTTAGGGTTAGTTTTAGGTTTAGGGTTTAGGTTGGTGTTAGCTTTAGGTGTAGGGTTTGTGTTGGGGTTACAGTTAGGGTTATGGTTAGGGTTATGATAAAGTTTAGGATTACGGTTAGAGTTAGGTTTAGGGTTAGGGTTAGGTTAGGGTTAGGGTTAGGTTTATTTTTAGTGTTAGGTTTAGGGTAAGGGTTAGGGTTAAGGATAGGGTTTAAGTTAAATTAGGGTTAAGGTGAGGTTTATAATTTGTGTTAGGATTAAGGTTAGGGATTGTGTTAGGTTTAGGTTTAGGGTTTGGGTTAGGGTTAGGGTTAGTGTTAGGTTTAGTTTTATGGTTAGGGTTATATTTAGTGTTAGAGTTAGGGTTAGGTTCAGGGTTAGTGTTATGGTTAGGGTTAGGGTTAGGGTTACGGTTAATGTCAGGTTAGGGTTAGTGTTAGGTTTCGGGTTAAGGTTAGGGTGAGACTTACAGTTAGTGTCAGGGTTAGGGTTAGCTTTAGGTTTAGGGTTGTTGTTAGGATTAGGGTTAGGTTAAGGTTAGTGTTTAATTTAAGGTTAGTGCTAGGGTTATGATTGGGTTAGTGTTACAGAGAGGGTTAGTGTTAGGGTTATGTTCGGGTTAGGATTAGGGTTAGGGTTTGTGTTAGGGTTATGGTTAGGGTTAATGTTAGGTTTAGCTGTAGGGTGAGAATTAGAGTTAGGATTAGGCTTAGTGTTAGTGTTAATATTAGGATTAGGGTTAGAGTTAGTGTTAGGTTTAGGGTTAGGTTTAGAATTAAGTTTACTGTTAGTGTTAGGGTTATGGTTAGGATTATTTACGGTTAGGCTAGGGTTAGGGTTCATGTTAGGGTTAGTGTTAGTGTTAGTGTTAGTATTAAGGTTAGGGTTAGGGTTGAGGTTAGTGTTAGTGTTTGGGTTTGGGTTATATTTAGGTTTAGAGTTAGTGTTGGGGTTTGAATTAGGGTTAGTATTAGGTTTAGCATTTGGATAAGGGTTAGGGTTAGAGTTAGGGTTCGGGTGAGGGTTAGGGTTATGGTTAGGTAAG
>NW_026006235.1:16252-22734 GCF_001458135.2 Marmota marmota marmota
CCTATCCCTAAACCTAGCCCTAATCCTAGACTTAATCCAAACCATAACCTAGCCCTAACCCTAGCTCTAAACCTATCCATTACACTAAACATAAACCTAACTGTAATGCTAACCCTAACCCGATCACTAAAACTAACCCATCCATTACCCTAAAACTTAACTGAAACCTAAACTAAACCCTATCCATTATGCTAACCCTAAATCTAACCATAATGCTAATTCCAACCCTAACCCTAAACCTTTAGCTAAGCCAAATGCTTTCCCTGACCCTGACCCTAATAATAACCCTAGCCCTTAAGCTGACCTTTAACCTATACCTAAATCTTACACAAGACCTAGCCATAACCTAACTCTAAAACTATCCTTAATATTAACCCTAGACCTGATATTAGCCCTAGACCTGGTCCTAGCCATAAGCCTAACAGAAACCTTAGCCCTTAACCTAGCCCTAAACCTAGCCTTAATCCTAAACTGTACCATAACCCTAGACCTAATCCAAATTCTAACCCTCACCCTAGCCCTAAATATAGCTATAACCCCACCCATTCCCCTAAACTTAACCTTACCACCAATGTTAACCCCAACTCTAGCCCAACCCCTTGATCTAACCCCAACATTAACCCTACCCTTAATACTAGTCCTAATTTAGACTAACCCTAACACTAATGCTAGCCCCAATCCTAGCCCTAATTTAGCCCTAACCTTAAAACTAACTCTAGCCCTAATCCTAGCCCTAATTTAGCCCTAACCCTTACACTAACCCTAGCCCTAATTTAGCCCTACCCTAGCCCTAATTCTAGCCCTAATACTAGCCCTAATTTAGCCCTAACCATAACCCTAACACTGAGACTACTACTCTAACTCTAATTCTCACCCTAGCCATATCCCTAGTTCTAACAATATTTGTTACCATAACCCTAATCCTCGCCCAAACCCTATACCTATCCCTAGCCCTAACCCTAGATCTAACCCTAACTCTAAATCTAACCCTAACTCTAAGCCTAAACCTCAACCAAACACTAGCCCTAACCCTGATGCTAATCCATAATCTAGCGGTAACCATAGCCCTAGCCTGAAAACAAAACCAACCTATATCCCTAACCCTTAACCTAAACCGATCCGTAACCATACATCTAGTACTAACTTTAGCCCTAATTAGAGTTTTAATCCTAACCCTAAAACTAACCCTCACTCTGACACTGACCCTAATAGTAAAACTTACTCTAAACATCACCCTAACCCTAAACCTAATCATAACACTAGACTTAGCCCCAACCCTAACCCTAAATCTAGCACTAATTGTAACACTAGTTCATACATTAGACATAGCCCGAAATCTAGCACTAGCCAAACCCCAAACCAAGCCCTAATCCAAGCCTTAACCCTAGCTTTAACCCTAACCCTAACCCAGAACCTAGCCCTAAACCTTACCCTAACACTAGCCAGAATTTTAACCATAACCCTAGCCCTATCACTAGCTCTAACCATATCCATTACCCTAACCATAACCATAACTTTAATCGTAACCCTAGGCCTAACCCTAACCTTATCCCTAATCCTAACCTATTTCATTAACCTAAACCTAACTTGAACCCTAAACCTAACCCTATCATTACCCTAACACTAACCCTAATGCTAATTCGAGCCCTAATCCTAAACCTTAACCTAACCCAAACCCTAACTCTGACACTTCCTGTGATTATATACCTAGCTCTAACCTTGACCTTACCCCTAAACCTAACCTTTATACTAGACCTAGTCATAACACTGACCCTGACCCTAAAACTAACTCTAGCTCTAAACATCATGCTAATGATAACCCTAACACTAGCAATAGCAATAAACTTATACCTAAATCCATTCCTAATTCTAGCCCTAGACCGAAACCTGATCCTAAATCTAGCCATATCTCTATCCTTAGACCTAAAGAAAAACCTAGCCCTAGCCCTAATGATACAACTTAACCCAAAACAATCACTAACTCTACCCCTAGACCTAACTATAGTGATAATTCTGGGTTTAACCCTAATCCTAACTATAACCCAAACATTGACCCTGACCCTAAAACTAACTCTAGCTCTAAACATCATGCTAACGATAACCCTAAACCTAACACTTGACCTAGCCGTAAGACTTACCCAAAAAGTAGCCCTAATCATAACCTTGGTTCATACATTAGTTGTAGGCCTAACACTAGCCCCAACCTAATCCAAAACCTGGCCCTAATCTGAATGCAAACCCTAGTTTTAACCCTAACCCTAAAACTAGCCCTAACTCATACCCTAACCCTAGCTCTAACCCTTGCTCTTACCCTATCCATTACCTTAAGCTAAACCCTAAACCTAATGCTGACCCTAGTCCTAACCCTAATCCATAGCCTAACCCAAACCCTAACCCTATTACTAGTCCTAACCCTAACCTTCGTTCTACCTCTAATCCTAACCCAAACACAAACCCTAACCCTGACACTTATTCTGACCCTAACACTAACCGTAGGTCTAAACTTGACCCTAACCCGAAACTGAACCCTAATATTAGCCCTACCGGTAATCCTAGACTTAAACCTAAACCTAACACTAGCCCTAGGCTTAAACCTAATCCTAAATCTAGCCATATCTCTAGCCCTAGACCTAAACAACAACCTAGCCCTAGCCCTAACAATAACCCTTAACCTAACCCAAACACTAACCAAAACCGAGACCTAACCCTAGTCCTAATTCTGGCACTAACCCAAACACTAACTCTAACCTGAACACTGGCCCTGACCCTAAAATAATCCTAGCTACAAAGCTCACTCTAATCCAAAACCTAATCCTAACACTAGACCTAGCCAAAACCCTAACCCTAAAACTAGCCCTAATCATAACCCTAGCTCTTACATTACCCATGACACTAACCCTAGACCTAAACTAACACAAAACCTAGCCCTAATCCTAGACCTGAACATAGCCCTAAATGTAACCCTAAAACTAACCCTAGTCCTAACCCTAACCCTAAACCTCACTTTAGACCTAACCCTAGCTCAAAGCCTAACCTTTCCTTTAACGTATCCCTAGCCCTATCCCAAACCCTAACCTAACACTAGCCCTAATCCTAACCTTAACCATAGCCCTAACCATAGATCTAATTATATCCACTACCATAACCCTAGCCATAAACCTAACCATAAACCTAGCCCTAAACCTAGCTCTAATTCTATCTATTACCCTAACCAAAATCCTAACCCTAATGCTAACCCTAGGCTTAACCCTAACCCTATCACAATCACTAAACCTATCTATTACCCTAAAACTAACCTGAACCCTAATCCTAAGCCTATTCTTTACCCTAACTCTAACCCTAATGCTAATTCGAGTCCTAAAACTAAACCTTAACCTAAAGCAAACCTTAAGCCATACACTGACCCTAATAATACACATAGCTGTAAACTTGACCTTATCTTAAATCTAACCCTTACATTAGACCTAACCATAAACATAACCTGAAACCTATCCCTAAACATAATGCTAGACATGACAATAGCCCTAGCCCTTATCCTAACCCTAATTCTAACACGAACTCCAGCTCTCATCCTAGGCAAAACCTAGCATTAATTATAAACCTAACCCTAATTCTAACCCTTTGCCTAGCCCTAAACCTAGTTATAAACTCATCGCTTACCCTAAACCTAAACCAAACCCTAACCCTAACACTAACCCTAGCCCTAACCTTAACCCTAGGACTAATCCTAACACTAACCCTAGCCCTAATCCTAAACCTAACCCTAACCCTAGCTTTAAGACTAACTATAACTCTCGCCCAAGCCTTAGTCCTAATTCTAACCTTATCACTTACCGAGACCTTATTTGTATCCATAGCCTAGAATAACCCTAGCCCTAACCTTACATCTTGGCCTAACCCTAGATCTAAACCTAACTCTAAATCTAACCCTAATTCTACACCTAACCTAACTCTAACACTAGCCCTAACCCTAATGCTAATCATAAAACTAGCCCTAATCTTAGACTTAGCAATAAAACAAAACTGAGCCATAACACTAACCCTAAACTTTTACTAAACCAAACCCTAACCATACATATAGCTCTAAGCCTAGCCCTAATTCGAGTCCTAATCTTAACCCTAACTACCCCTGAACCTGTCTCTGACACTAACACAAACCCTACCTCTAAACATCACGTTAAAACAAAACCTTACCCTAACACTAGACCTAGTCCTAACCCTAATTCTAAAACTAGTTCTAATAATAACTCTAGATCATACATTAGTTGTAACCTTAAACCTAATGCTAACCAAAACCTATTCCAAATCTGAGACCTAACCCTATCTTTTATCCTAACCCTAACAATAACACAAGCCTTAACCCTAACCCAAACCCTAGTTCTAAACCTATCTCTAACCTTATCCTTTGCCCTAGCGAGACCCCAAACCTAATGCTAACCCTAGTCCTAAAACTAATCCTTAGTCTAACCCAAAACCTAACCCTATTACTAGTCCTAACCACAGCCCTCATTCTTTTTATAACAATAACCCAAATCCTAACCCTAACCCTGACCCTTATTCTGAACCTAAACCTAAACCAAACGCTAACACTAGCCCTACCCATAACCATATATCTAAACATAACCCTAATACTAGCCCTAGATTACACCTAATCCTAAATCTAGCCATATATTTAACCAAGACCTAAACAAAAACCTAGCCCTAGCTCTAATGATAACCCTTAACCTAAGCCAAACACTAAACTTACCTCTAGACCTAACCAATCCTAATTCTGGCTCTAGCCCTAACTCTAACCCTAATCCAAACATAGACCCTTACACTAACACTAAACATAGGTATAAAACTGACCCTAACCAAAACCTAAACCTAACACTAGACCTAGCCATAACTGTAAACATAACACTTACATTACCATAGCACTAAATCTAGCTCTAAACCTAACACAAAACCAAGCCCTAATCCTAGTCCTAAATCTAGCCCGAAGCATAACCCTAACCCTAACCTAACCTTATCCCTTACCCTAAGCCTAACCCTCACGCTCACCCTAATCCTCACCTTAGACCTACCCTAGATAAAACCCTAAACATAACCTTAGACCTATCCCTAAACCTAATCCTTATCCTAGCCCTAATCATAATGTGAACACTAGCCCTAATACTATCTCTAAAATTATCCATTACCTTAAACCAAACCTTAACCCTAATGATAACCCAAGCTCTAATCCTAAATGTAAACCTAATTCTAGACCTAACCCTAAACCTAACGCTCATTGTAGCCTTAACCATAGATAAAACCCTAACCCTTACTCTAACACTAACCCTAGCCCAAACCTAACACTAACCCTAAACCTAAAACTACCCCTAACCCTAACCTGACATCTAACCCTATACATTACCCTAACTCTAATGATAAACTTAGCCCTAACCCTAACACTAAACCTAAACATAAAACTACCCCTAACCCTAACCTGACATCTAACCCTATCCATTAACCTAACTCTAAATATAACCTTAGCCCTAACCCTAATATTAACCCTAACCTTAACTGTAAATCTAATCCTAGACATAATCCTAAACCTAACCCTCACCCTAGCACTAACCCTAGCTCAAAACTATCCTGTACCCTAAACCTAACCCTAGCCCTATCCCTAACCCTAACCCTACATCTAGCCCTAATCCTATCCAAAACCCTAGGCCTAACCCTAGCTCTAATGCTATTCATTAAACTAACAATAACCCTAACTCAAATAATAACCCTAGGCCTAACCCTAACCTTATCACTAACCCTGACCCTACCAATAACCCTAAACTTAACCTGAATCCTAAACCTAAACTTAACCTAACCCTAAATCAAACCCTAATGCTAATTTGAGACCTAACCCTAATAATTAACCTAACACAAACACAAAATCTGACCCTGACCCTAAAAATACACCTTACTCTTAAACTGGCCCTTACCCTAAACCTAATATTAGACCTAGGCATGAACCTAACCCGATAACTATCCCTAGCTGTAACCCTAAACCTGACATTATCACTATCCCTAAAACTTGCCCTAACCCTAACACAAGACCTAGCCCTCATCCTAACCCCAAATCTAGCCTTAATCCTAACACAAACCTAACCCTAGACCTAAACCTAATTCTAAGCATTGCCCTAGCCACAAACCCAGCTATAACCCCATTCCTTCCCCTAAACCTAACCCTAAACCTAATCCTAAACATAGCCCTTTACCCTAGGTCTAACCCTAACACCAATCCTAGACATATTCCTAGCCCTAATTTAGCCCTAAACTAAATTCTAACCCTACCTTTAAGACTAACTCTAACTATCGCCCTAGCTCTATTCCTAGTTCTAACCCTATCCTTTACCGTAACCCAAACACTAGACCTAATCTTAGCCCTAACCCTAGCCATAGCCCTAACCCTAGAATTAACCATAATTCTAAATGTACCCCTAAGCCTAAACTCACCCTATCACTAG
>NW_026006235.1:26943-31388 GCF_001458135.2 Marmota marmota marmota
CACTAGCCCTAATGTAACCCAAAACCTAGCCCTAATGTGAGCCCCAACCCTAGATTTAACCCTAACTGTAAACCTAAACCAAGTCCTAACCCTTACCCTAAACCTAACCCTAACTTTAATCCTTGCACTAACTCTAAACATAACACGAACCCTAACCCTAGCTCTAACTATAACCCTAGCCCTAACCCTAGCTCTAACCCTATCCATTACCCTAACCCTAACCCTAATGTTAACCCTCGGCCTAACCCTAACACATTCGCTAACCCTAACCTATCCATTACCCTAAACATAACCCTAACCCTAAACATAACCAAACACTGAACCCAGACAAAACACTAGCCCTAAAACTAGCCCTAATTGTAACCATAGTTCTTACATTAGCTGTAGCCCTAAAGCTAACACAAAACCTAGCCTAGCCCTAATCCAAGCTCTAACCCTAGTTTTAACACTAACCCTAAACCTAACCCTAGCCCTAACCATAACCCTAAACCTAGTCCTAACACTAGCACTAACCCTATCCCTTACCCTAAGCCAAACCCTAACCCTAAATTGACCCTAGTCCTAAACCTAATTTTTAGCCTAACCCAAAACCTAATTCTATTACTAGTCCTAACCCTAACCCTCAATCTAGCTCTATCACTATCCCAAACCCTAACCCTAACCCTGACCCTTATTCTGATCCTAACACTAACCATAGGGTTAAACCTGACCCTAAACCTAAACCGACCCCTAACATTGGCACTACCTGTAACCTTATACATAAACCTAACCCTAACACTAGAGCTAGACCTACATTTAATCCTTCATCTAGTGAGAACTCCAGGCCTATCCCTAAACAAAAACTTAGCCCTAGCCCTAATAATAACTCTTAACCTAACCCAAACACTAACCCTACCCCTAGACCAAACCCTCGTCCTAATGCTGGCCCTATCAATAAACCTAAACCTAACCCGAACACTGACCCTTACTCTAACACAAACCCTAGCTCTAAACCTTATGCTAACAAAAAAACATAACCCTAACACTAGACCCAGCCATATCACTAACCCTAAAACTAGTCACCACCATAGGCCAAAACCTACCTCTGACTCTATCCATTACCCTAAACTTAACCCTAATGCTAACCCTAGACCTAACCCTCACACTGACTCTAACCCTAATCCTCGTCCTAGTCCAAACACTAGCTCAATCCCTAACCCTTAAACTTAACGTAACCCTAACACTAACACAGGGCCTAAACCTAAACCTAACCTTAACCCTAGCCCTAATCCTAACCTTAAACCTATCCTTAACCCTAGCTCTAAACCTACATATTCCCTAACTCTAACCCTAACCTTAATGATAAACCTAGCCCTAACCCTAGCTCTAACCCTACACATTATCCTAACCCTAACGCTAACCCTGATGATAACCCCAGCCCTTACCTTAAATCTACCCTTACCCTAACCCTAGACATAACCATAAACCTAACCCTTGCCATAAAGCTAACCCTTGCTCAAACCCTAACCATTACTCTAAACCTAAACCTAAAAATATCCCTAACCCTAACCTTAAGCTGAAACCTAACCCTAACCCTAACTCGACATCAAACCCTATCCAATACCCTAAACTTAATGACAACCCTAGTCCTAACCTTAACACTAAACTTGACCCTAACCGTAACTATAACCTAAACCTAACCCTACACCTAACCCTTGCCCTAGCGCTAACCCTAGCTCAAACTCTAAAACATACCCTAAACCTAAATCTAATTGTAACCCTAGGCCTAACCCTGACTCTAGCCCTAATACTAACCATAACCCTAGCCCTAACCCTATTCATTACCCTAAGCACAACCTAAGGCTAAACCTAGGCCTAACCCTAACCCTTTTGCTAACTCTAACCCTATCAATTACCCTACACATAACATGAACCCTAAACCTAAACCTATCATTACCCTAACCAAACCCTAATGCTAATTCAAGCTCTGAACCTAATCCCTAACCTAAACCAAACCCGAAACCTAATTCTAACCTTAATAATACCCCTAGTTCTAAACCTGACCCGTACCCTATACTTAAACCTTACACTAGACATAGCCATAAAACTTACCCTCAATCTATCCCTAACATAAGCCTAGACCTGACACCAGCCCTAGCCCTAATTCTTACCGTAACCCTAAAACAAACCGTAGCCCTCATCCTAGCCCTCATCCTATTACTTAAACAAACCATAATCCTAACCCTAACCAAAATTCTAACCTTCGACCTAGCCCTAAAACTAGCTCTAGCCCATCCCTTCCTCTAAACCTAACCCTATCCCTAAACCTAAACCTAAGACTAAATCTATGCCTAACCCTAACACAAACGCTAGACCTAATCCTAGCCCTAATTTAGCCCTAAACCTAACCTAACCCTAGCTCTAAGTCTAATTCTAACTCTCGCCCTCGTCCTATTCCTAGATCTAACCCTATGCCTTACCATAATCCTATCACTTGCTTTACATTAGCCCTAACCCTAGCCCTAGCCCTAATCCTAAATCTATCCCTAGCTCTAAATCTAAACCTAACCCTAAGCTAAACCTCTCACTAACACAAGCCGTAACACTAATGCTAATTCTAAAACTAGCCCTAACCTATCCCTATCCCTACAAAACAACCTAGCCATAGCCCTAACCCCAACCTTTAACATAAACCAAACCCTAAGCCTACACCTAGTCCTTAACCTAGCTCTAATTTGAGTCCTATCCACAACCCTAAAACAAACCCTGATTCTTACTCTGACCCTAATACTAACTCTAGCTCTAAACATTACTCAAAACCTAAAACTAAACCTAACCCTAGACTTAGCCCTAGCTCTAACCCTAAAACTAGTTCTAATCGTAACCCTAGTTCTTACATTACCTGTAGCCCTAAATCTAGCCCTAACCTATCTCAAAACCTATCCCTAATCATAGCTCTAACACTACCTTTAACTACCTAACCATAACCCTAATTCTAGCCCTAACCCTTACCGTAAACCAACCCTAACCACAGCTGTAACCCTATCCATTACCCTAATCCTCATCCTAACCCTAGTGCTAACCCTAGGATAACCCTAAACCTATTCCTAAGCCTAAAACTATACATTACCCTAAATCTAACCTGAACCATGAACCAAACCATATCCATAAACCTGATTTAACCATAATAATCATAACCCTAAAACTAACTCTAACCAAAACCCTAGACCTGACATTAGCCCTAGCCCTAATGAAGCCCTTTTGAGCACTAAGCCTAAACCTTAACCTAAAGTAAAACCTAACCTGGACTTTGAGTGTAATAATACATCCAGCTCTAAACTTGACCCTTACCCTAAACCTAACCCTTACACTAGAGCTAGCCATAAAACGTTCTAAATTTATCCCCAACTGTAACCCTAGACCTGACATTAGCACTAGCCCTAATCCTAGGCTTAACCCTAACACAAACTCTAACCTTAGGACTAATCCTAACACCAACCCTAGCCCTAATCTTATCCCTAATTTATGGCTATCCCTAACCTTAGCCCTAACCCTAGCCCTAAGACTAACTCTAACTCTCACCATTGCCCCATCCCTAGTTCTAACCCTATCCATTACTGGAACAATAATCCTAGCCCTAACCCTAGCCCTATCTTTAGCCCTAGCCCTAACCTAGATCTAAATCTAACTCTAAATCTAAGTTTAACCCTAAGCCTAAACCTAAACCTAACACTAGCCCTAACCCTAATGCTAATCCTAAAACTAGCCCTAATCCTATCCCTTGCCCTAAAAAAAAACCCAGACATAGCCCTAAACCTAACCCTTAACCTAAACCAAACCCTAAGCCTAACCTTAAACTTAGCCCTAATTCGAGTTTTAAGCTGAACCCTAAAACTAATCCTGGACCTGAATCTGACTATAACACTTAACCTACCTCTAAACGTCACCCTAACCCTAAACCTAAACCTAACAGTACACCTAGCTCCAACCCTAAATCTAAATTTAGCCCTAAATGTAACCCTGGTACTTACATTAGCCATAACCCTAACCCTTGCACTAACTTAACACAAAACCTAGCCCTAATTAAAGCCCTCACCCAAGCATTAACCCTAACACTAACCCTAACCCTAGCCCTAATCATAACCATAACCCTAGCACTAACCCTAGCTCTAACCCTATCTATCGCCATAACTATAACCCTAACACTAATGCTAACCCCAAGTCTAAACCTAACCCTATCCCTAATCCTAACCCTATCCATTACCCTAAACCAAACCTAAACACTAAACCTCAATCTATCATTATCCTAACCCTAACATTAATGCTAATTCAAGCCCTAAATTTAAACCATAACCTATACCAAACCCTAACCAAAGCCCTGACCCTAATAATACCCCTAGGTCTAAACCTGACCTAAAACTAAACATAACCCTTACACTACCTGTATCCATAAACCTAACCCTAAA
>NW_026006235.1:36271-55234 GCF_001458135.2 Marmota marmota marmota
TCTAAATCTAACCCTAACGCTAACCATAGCCCTAACGCTAAGCCTAAACCTAAACTTAGACCCAATCCTAAGCATAACCCTAGCTCTAGCCCTATCCATTACCCTAAGGATAACCCTAACCCTTATGCTAACCCTAGGCCAAATCCTAATCCTATGCCCATCCCTAACCCTGTCCATTACCCTACACCTAACTTGAACCCTAAACCTAAAAGTATCATTAACCTATCACTAAACCTAATGCTAAATCAAGCCCTAAACATAAACCATAACCCATAACCTAACCTAAACCCCAACCCTGATCCTAATAATACCTCTAGATCTAAACTTGACCCTAACCATAAACCTTACCCTTACAATAGACCTAGATATAAACCTAACCCTAAAACTGTCCCTAAAGCTAACCCTAGACCTGATATTAGCCCTAGCTCTAATCCTAGTCCTAACCCTAACACAAACTTTAACCCACATCCTAGACATAATCCTCGCCTTTATCATAACCCTAACCCCAACCCTAACCCTAATTCTAACCCTCACCCTATCCCTAAAACTAGGTATAATCTCATCCCTTACCCTAAACCTAACTCTAATCCAAACCCTAACACTAAACCTAGTCCTAACCCAAGGCCTAACTCTAACATTAACACTTGCCCTAATCCAAGATCTAAACCTAGCATTAATCCTAACCCTAACTCTAACCTTAGGCCTAACCCTAACACTAACCCTAGCCCTAATCTTAGCCCTAATTTAGCCGTATCCTTAACCCTAATCCTAACCTAGCCCTAAGACTAAGTCTAACTCTCACGCTTGCCCTAAAACTAGTTCTCACCCTATCCCTTACCGGAACACTAATCCTAGCTCTAACCCTAGACCTAACCCTAGTCCTTTTCTTAGCCATAGCCCTAATCCTAGATCTAACCTTAAATCTAAATCTAACCCTAACCATAAGCCTAAACCTAAACCTAACACTAGCCCAAGCTATAGCCCTAACCCTGACCCTTAAACTAAACCAAACCTTAAACCTACACCTGGACACAACCTTAGCCCTAATTTGAGTTTTAAGCCAAAAACTAAAACTAAACTTGAACCTCACCTAACCCTAAACTTAGCTCTAAATATCACTCTAACCCTAACCCTAAATCTAATACTAGACTTAGCCTTAACGATAACCATAAAACTAGCCTTATTCATAACCCTAATACTTATATTAGATGTAACCCTAACCCTAGCCTCAACCCAAAACCTAGCCCGAAACTCTGCCCTAACCCTAGCTTTAACCCTAACACTAGCACTAATTGTAACCATAACCCTAGCCATAACCTTAGCTCTAACCCTATCCATTACCCTAACCATAACTCTAGCTCTAACCTGATCCATTACCCTAACCATAACCCTAACCCTAATGCTAACCCTAGGCTTAAACCTAATCTATCCCTACTCATAACCCTATCCAATACCCTAAACATAACCTGAAACCTAAACCTAACCCTATCATTATTCTAATTTTAACCCTACTGCTAATTCAAGCCCTAACTTAAAACCTTAACCTATCCCAAACACTAATAATGACCCTGACCCTAATAATACCCTTAACTCTAAACCTGACTCTAACTTTAAACCTCCATTACACTAGATTTAGCCATAAACTTAACCCTAAAACCATCTTTAACCATAATGCTGGACTTGAAATTAGCTCTAGCCCTAACCCAAACCATAACCCAAGTTTTAACCCTAATTCTAACACTTGCTCTAGCTCTAAACCTAGCTATGACCCCATCCCTTACCCTAAACCTAACTATAACCCTAAACCTAACCCTAACCCTTCGCCTTCACCATAGGCCTAAAAATAACACTAAGCCTAGCACTAATCCTAGCCCTAATTTAGTCCTATTCAAACCCTAACCTTAGCCCTAAGACTAACTTTGCCCTAGACCTATCCCTAGTTCTATCCTTAGTCCTAGCCCTAATCCTAACTCTAAATATAAACCTAACTCTAAATTTAACTGTAACCATAAGCCTAAACCAAATACTAACATAGCACTAACAATAATGCTAATCCTAAAACTTGAAGTACCCCTAGCCCTAGTCATAAAACAAAACCAAACCATAGCACTAACACTAAACCTTATTCTAAACCAAACTCTAACCCTACAATTAGCCCTAACCCTAACTCTAAAGCTAACCCTGAACCTGACACTGACCCTAAAACTAATCCTAGCTCTAAATATTACCCTAACTTTAAATTAAGCCTAGCATTAGACCTAGCTTTAACCCTAACCATAAAACTAGCCCTAATCATAACCCTAGTTCATACATTAGTCATTGTCCTAACCCTACCCCTAACCCTAACATAAATCCTACCCATAATCTAAGCCCTAACCCTAGATTTAACACAACTCATAACCCTCTCACTAGCCTTAACCCTAACGCTAGCCCTAACCCTAGCTCTAACAATTTCCCTTACCCAAAGTCACACCCTAATCCATATGCTAACCCTAGTACTAACTCTAATCCTTAGCCCAACTTATACTCTAACCATATTACTAGTCCTAACCCTAACCCTCATTCTAGCTCTAACCCTAATCCTAACCCTTATTCTGACCCTAACACTAACCCTGGGTCTAAACCTGACCCTATCCCTAAACCAAACTAGCCCTACTGGTAACCCTATATCTATACATAAACCTAACACTAGCCCTAGACCTAAAGCTAATCCTAAAAATAGCTATAACTAGCCCTAGACCTAAACAAATACCTAGCCATAGCCCTCACAATAACCCTTAACTTAAACCAAACACTAACCCTATGCCTAGACCTAAACCTAGTCCTAACACTGGCTATAACCCTAACCCTATCCTGAACACTGACTCTTACCCTAACACAAAACATAGCTTGAAACCTGACCCTAACCTAAAACCTAGACCTAAAACTAGACCTAGCCATAATCCTAACCCTAAAACTAGCCCTAAACATAACCCTAGCTCTTACATTACCAATAGTTCTAATCCTAGCCCTAAACCTAACATAAAACCTAGCACTAATCCTAGGCCTAAACTTAGTCCTAAGCATAACCCTAACCCTAGTCATAGCCCTAATCCTAACCCATGCCTTAGACCTAACCCTAGCTCAAGAAAAAACCTTTCACTAAACAACACTAGCCACATCCTAAACCCTAACCCTAATTCTACCTCTAATCCTAAATTTAATCCTAGCCCAAATTTTAGCTCTAACCCTATCCATTACCCTTACACTAACCCTAATTATAACCCTATCCCTAACACTTAACCTAACCTTAAACATAAATATAACCCTAGACCTAACCCAAAACCTAACCCTTGCAATATCCCTAACCTTAGCTGAAACATTAAGCATTACACTAAACCTAATCCTAATACTAGCCCTAACCCATACCCTAACCCTAACCGTAACCCTTCCTCTAATATTATCCATTACCATAAACTTAACCCTTACCCTAATTAAAACCCTAGCCATAATCCTAACCCTTAACCAAACCATAACCTTAAACATAACCCTCGACATAAACTTAAGCCTAAACCTCACCCTAGCTCTAACCCTAGCTCAAACACTAACCTTTACTCTAACCTAAACATAACCCTAGCCCTAACCCTAACACTTATCCTAACCCTAATACTTACCTTAAACCAAACCCTAGCCCTATCCCTAAACCTAATCCTAATCCTAGGCTTAATCCAAACCATTATCTAGCCATTACCGGAGCTCTAAACCTATCCATTACACTAAACATAACCCTAACCCTAAGCCTAATGCTAACCCTAACCCCATCAATAAACCTAACCCATTCTTTACCCTAAACCTTCACTGAAATATAAACCTAACCATATCCATTACCTTAATCCTAAACCTACCACTAACTCAATCCTTAACTGTAAACTTTAACCTAAACCAAATGCCAACCCTGACTCTAATCCTAATAAAACCCCTAGCTCAAAACCTGACCCTTACACTAAATGTAACTATTACACTAGAACTAGGCATAACCTAATCTTAAAACTATCCCTAACCATAACCATAGACCTGACATTAGTCCTAGTCCTAGCCCTAGCCCTAAACTTAACAGAAACTCTAGCCATAATTCTAGCTATAATCCTACCTTAATCTTACCCTGAACATTAACCTTANAAAGAAATTTGAACAAAGCTAACTCTTACCCTAACACTGGCTCTAACACTAGCCCTAACCGTAACCCAAAAACTAACCTTAACCTGTTTAGAGAACCTTTGATCATAGAAGTTCGAATCTTGTGGAAACTAGTGGGGCAAGCTAACCGATGAATCCTGTGCAGTATCAAAGAAATCTCACCAAATGCCTGGGGGAGGTAGTTCAGTACATGCATATTTTCCTGTTGTCTCCTAAAGTGCTCTCAGATACATTTTTTTTGCATGCTTCAGCTTTGGGATACTTTCACAAGGAAGAAGTCGGAGAGTAACAACAGGGAATTAATTGAGTATGTGAAGTTTCAAGCAGCTAGCACCAACACTGTTTGATTTTGAGCTCCATTTCCATTTACCCATAGAGATCAAAATGAAGTGAACCCTTAAAATGTACAGTGTTCCTCACAGGGAACACTTGAACTGAGAAGGTCCAAAACTGGGGAACTTAAAAAGGTTAAGGAAAAGATGAATACTGCCCAGTATCAAATAAATTTTAATAAATCTAACTGTAACTCTAATGCTAGATTTGACACTAACCCCAACCCTAATGCTAAGCTGTTTAGCGAATCTGTGATTATAGAAGTCTCAAAATTGGTGATCCTAGTGGGGCAAGCTAGTAGATGAATACTGCACAGTATCAAAGAAACATGACCAAATAATTGGGGAAGGTATTTCAATATATTTATATTTTCCTCTTTTCTCCTAAAGTGCTCTCGGATAAACTTGCTTTGCATGCTTTAGCTTATAGCTACATTCACAAGGAACAAATCACAGAGTGCCCATAGAGAACTTATTGAGTGTGTACAGTTTGAAGCAGCTAGCACCAACCCTGTTTGATTTCTAGCTCCAATTCCATTTAGGTCAAAATGAAGTGAAACCTTAAAATAGAAACTGTTCCTGAAAGCAAACCATTGAATCTTGAAGGCTCAAACTTGGGGAGCCTACTAAGGCTAAGTCAAGAATGAATCCTGCACAGTATCAAATTAATCTGACCAAAAAAATTCGAAGCTCTTTCAGTACATGTGTATTCTGCTTGCTCCTAAAGTGCTCAGAGATAAAGCTGTTTCTTTCTACTTCAGCTTAGGGCTACTTCCACAGGAAACAAACCAGAGAATCCTCACTGAGAACTGATTGAGTGTGTGATGATTCAAGCAGCTAGCCCAAACACTGTTTGATTTCCAGCTTCATTTCCATTCACCACTATAGGGCAAAAAGAAGAAAAACATGAAAATTGAAACTGTTCCTGAAAGCAAAACCTTTATGTAGGAGGCACAAATATTTGGAGTATAGCCAAAATAGGAAAAAGATGAATCCTGCACAGTATCATAGAAATTTGAAAACAAAACTAACTCTAACCATAACACTAGGTCTAAACCTAGTCCTAACACTAACCCTAACACTATCTTTAACCTATTTAGAGTCCCTTTGATCCTAGAAGACCCACACTTGTAGAGCCATGTGGGGCAGGCTAACAGATGAATCTTTCACAGTATCAAAGAAATCTTACCAAATAATTGGGGGAGGTAGTTCAGCACATACATATTTCTCTGTTTTATCCTAAAGTGCTCTCACATAAAGTTGCTTTGCATGCTTCTGCTTAGGGCTACCTTAACAAAGAGTAAACCAGAGAATGCCCATAGAGAACTGATTCAGGGTGTGAGGTTTGAAATAGCAAACACCAACCCTGTTTGATTTGCAGTTCCATTTCCATTTACCCACACAGGTCAAAATAAAGTGAAAACTTAAAATACAACCTGTTCCAGACAGCTAACCCTTGACCCAAGAGGCCCAAACCTAGTGAATAGAGTAAGGCTATATAAAAGCTGAATCCTGCCCAGTATCAAAGAAATTTGAACAAAACTAAATGTAACAAAACACTAGCTGGAAACCTAGCCCTAAGCTAATGCTAAACCTAACCTAACCTGTTTAGACAACTGTTGATCCTAGTAGTCCCCAAATAAAGGAGCCTAGTGGGGCAAGATAACAGATAAATCCTGTGCAGTATCAAAGAAATCTGACCAAGTAATTGGGGGAGGTATTTCAGTACATTCATATTTCCCTGTTTTCTCCTAATGTGCTCTTGGTTAAATTATTTTTTCATGCTGAAGTTTATGGTACTTTCACAAGGAACAAACCAGAAAGTGCTCACAGAGATCTGATTGAGTGTGTGAAGTTTCATGCAGCTAGTACTAACCCTGTTTGATTTACAGCTCCATTTTCATTCACATCTATAGACCATAATAAAGTGAAACTTAAATTTTCAAACTGTTCCTGACAGTGAACTGGCAAACCTTGAAGGCCCAAATTTGGGGATCCTACTAAGGCTAGGAAAAGGATGAATCCTATAGAGTATCAAAGCAATCAAGCAAAAAAAAGTTGAAGCTTTCTCCTAAAGTGCTCACAGATAAAGCTGTTTCTTTCTACTTCAGCTTGGGCTACTTCCACAAGAAACAAATGAGAGAATGCACACTGAGAACTGATTGAGTGGTGAAGTTTCAAGCAGCTAGCACAAACCCTGTTTGATTTCCAGCTCCATTTCCATTCACCACTATAAGGCAAAATGAATTGAAACATGAAAATTAAAACTGCTCCTGAGAGAAACTCCTTTTACCTAGGAGGCCCAAACATGGGGAGTATACTAGGAATAGGAAAAAGATGAATCCTGCCCAATATCAAAAAAGTTGAAAAAAAAAAAAAAACTAACTCTAACCCTAACACTAGCTCTAACTGTAACCCTAACCTGTTAAGAGAGCCTTTGATCATACAATTTTCAAACTTGGGGAGACTAGTGGTGCAAGCTTACAGATGAATTCTGCACAGTATCAAAAAAAATCTGACCAAATAATTGGGAGAGGTATTTCACTACATGCATATTGTCCTGTTTTCTCCTAAAGTGATCTTGGATCATTTGTTTTGAATGCTTCATGTTACAAGTACTTTCACAAGGAAGAAACCAGAGAGAGCCCAAAGACAACTGATTGAGTATGTGAAGTTTCAACTAGCTAGCACCAATCCTCTGATTTCTAGCTCCATTTGCATTTACCCATATAGGTCAAAATGAAGTGAGACATTAAAAACAAACTATTCCTGACAGTGAACCATTGAACAAAGAAAGCCCCAAACTGGGGCATATAATAAGGCTACATAAAAGATGAATCTTTCCCAGTATCAAAGAAATTTGAACAAGACAAACTCTAACCCTAACACTATCTCTAAAGCTAGCCCTAACCCTAATCCTAAACCTAACCCTAACCTGTTTAGAAAATCATTGATCCTAGATGTCCCAAATGTGGGGAACTTACTGGGGCAAGCTAATAGATGAATCCTGTGCAGCATCTAAGAAATCTGACCAAATAATTGGGGGAGATATTTCAGTACATGCCTATTTTCTTGTTTTCCCCTAAAATACTCTCAGATAAAGTTGCTTTGTATGCTTCAGCTTAGGGTTACATTCACAAGGAACAAACCAGAGAGTGCACACAGAGAACTGATTGAGTGTGAGATGTTTCAATCAGCTAGCACCAACACTCTTTGATTTCAAGCTCCATTTCCCTTTACCATATAATTCAAAATGAACTGAAACCTCAAAACTCAAATGGTTACTGTCAGCGAACCATTGAACTGAGAAGGCCCAAACCTGGAAAACAGAGTGAGGCTAGGTAAAAGATGAATCCTGCAAGGTATCAAGAAAATTTGAACAAAACTAACTCTAAACCTAACGCTAGGTCTAAACCTAGCCCTAACCCTAACTGTAACCTTAACCCTAACCAGTTTAGATAACCTTTGATCATAGGAGTCCCAAAGTTGTGAAGCCTAGTGGGGAAAACTAAGAGATAAAAAATGCACAGTATCAAAGAAATCTGACCAAATAATTGTGGGAGGTAGTTCATTACATGCTTATTTCCCTGTTGTGTCCTAAAGTGTTCTCGGATAAAGTTGTTTTTGCATGCTTCTCCTTTGGCCAATATTCAATAAAAAGAAAGCAGAGAGTGATCACAGAGAACTAATTGAGTGTGTGATGTATTAAGTAGCTAGTACCAACCCTGTTTGATTTCCAGCTTCATTGTCATTCACACCTATAAGCCATAATGAAGGGACACCTAAAAATTCAAACTGTTCCTGACAGTGAACCATTGAACTTAAAGGCCCCAAACTGGGGATCCTAATAAGGCTAGGTAAAGGATGAATCCTGTACAGTATCAAAGTAATTTGACCAAAAAATATTGAAGATTGCTCCTAAAGCACTCACAGATGAAGCTATTTCTTTCTATTTCAGCATAGGGCTACTTCCACAAGAAACAAACCAGAAAATGCACACTGAGAACTGATTGAGTGTGTGAAGTTTCAAGCAAACTTTCAAACCAACTCTGTTTGATTTCAAGCTCTATTTCCATTTACCCATATAGGCCAAAATGAAGTGAAACCTTACAATACAAACTGTTCCTGACAGCGAACAAATGAACCCAAAGGCCCAAACCTGGGGAGAATAGTAAGGCTAGGGAAAAGATGAATTCAGCCCAGCATCAAAGAAATTTGAACATAAAACCTCTAACACTACCTCTAACACTAACCCTAACCCTAACCCTAACCCTAACCCTTACCTGAATAGAAAACCATTGATCCTACATGTCCCAAACCTGGGGAGACCAGTGGGGAAAGTTAAAGATGAATACTGCACAGTATCAAAGAAATCTGATCAAATCATTAGGAGACTTATTTCAATACATACATATTTCTCTGTTTTCTCCTTAAGGGCTCAGGTACAGTTGCTTTTTCATGCTTCAGCTTTGGCCTACCTTCAAAAGAAAGAAACTAGAGAGTGCCCACTGAGAACTGATTTGTGAAGTTTCAAGCACCTCCTACGAACCCTGTTTTATTTCTAGCTCAATTTTCATTCACATCAATAAGCCATAATGAAGGAAAATCTTAAAATACAAACTGTTCCTGACAGCGAACCATTGAACTGAGAAGGCCCAAACCTGTGGAGCATAGTAAGGCTAAGTAAAAGATTAATCTTGCCCAATATCATAGAAATTTGAAGAAAACTAGGGTGACGCTGGAGCTCTCTGTGCAGATGGAAGGCTCAGCTGTGTGGTTGCTCTCGGCTCAGTCAGAAGTCAGAAGTCTCGGGTGTGCATGAGCTCTCTGCACAGATGGAAGTCTCGGCTGCACATGTGCTCTCAGCTCAGACAGAAGTCTCAGCCGCGCGTGAGCTCTTGACGAAGATGGAAGTCTTGGCTGCAGGTTCCCTCTCGGCTCAGATGGAAGTCTCTGCCTGTGCAGGCACTCTCGGTGCAGAGGGTAGGTAGCACAGAACACAGAGGCTTTGCTTGTGGGTCACCAGACCAAGGTCTGGACACAGCCAAAGGTCACCCCAGAACTGCCCGCCTCACCAAACACCCTACACAGGTAACAGATGGAATCCATCTTGGAAAACCTTACTCACCATCTATCAGTGGCTGTGGCTACCAGCTCAGTTCTGTGGCTGCTGAAGTACCCGGTTTCCAACTTCCCTACCTCCAGCTGTGATAATTCAAGATTTTTCTGACAGGCTTTTGAGGGGCATAGCTATCAATGTGGAACAGCAACTGTACAGGTACCTGGTTTCCAACTCAGAGACTAAGAATAGGGAGGCTCCAGGTAGAAGCTCAAGACCTCTCAAACTGCCTACATCCACCACTCTTAGCACAGAGACTCAAGCTAGGCATAGACAATTCCACCTACTGGAAGAAAACAGAGTTCTGAGAGACTTTTCTATTCTCGCTCTTCTCATCTATTCTCCTCTACCCTTCCCCCTCTGGCCCTCACAATCTCAACATATGTGAAACCAAGAACTTTGCATGAAATTGGACTTTAAGAACTGAATCACCAGAATACTATAATATAGAGGAATTGCATAAGCCCACCTCACCCTCCCCCCCACTTTATTTTCTCTAATTTTCATTCTCCCTCTCTTTCTTTCTTTCCTTGTTTTGTTTCTTCTTTTTTTCTTGCTCCCTCTATCCTACATTCAACCTCCTAACTTTTCCTACTTATACATAGAGTAATTTTATGAATACAGATAAAGAATTTGAATTTATACATTCTTCCATAAATTACCCCTGTCTATTCATTACAGTTCTCCTCCAATTTGCTAAGATAGATTAATTTCATACCATCACTCCTTTCCCCCTTATCATATCATCCTACTTCTGACCATCAGTTCTCTATATACCACCAGAAATGGTATGCTTTTTATGAAATAATGACTATATTCTAAATAATAATTGAAGCCAACATCTGTAGACATAGAATCTAAATATAAATGTATTTATAATGGTTAATCTTAGGCTTCAGGTGAGGGCTAGATTTAGAGTTAGGATTTGATATATGGTTAGGGCTAGGACTAAGGATAGGGCAAGGCTTAGGACTAGGGTTATGGCTAGTGTTACGGTTATGGTAAGAGATAGGGTTAGAACTAGTGATATGGCTAGTGTGAGAGTTAGAATTAGTCTTAGGGCTAGGGCTATGGTTATGGTTAGGGATAGGGCTAAATTAGGGCTAGGGTTAGGGTTAGGTTTAGACCTCAGGTAAGGGTTAGAGTTAGGGTTACATGTAGGATAAGGGAGTGGGTTATAGCTAGATTGAGGGCTAGGGTGTGGGTTAGTATTATGGTTAGAGCTAGGGTTAGGGTTAGGGTTATGATTAAGGCTAGGCTTAGGGCTAGCATGAAGGTTAGTGTTTGTGTTAGGGTTAGGGCTAGTATTAGGGCTAGGGCTAATACCAGGTATAGGTTTACAGTTAGGGATAGATTTAGTGTTAGGTTTATGTCTTGGTTCAGTGTAAGGGTTAGGTTTAGAGTAAGGGTCAGTTTAGCACTATGGTTATTATTAGGGTCAGGTTCAATTATAGGGTTTGGTTTAGGTTAGAGGTAAGGTTTAGGGCTCAAATTAGCATTAGGTTTAGGGTTAGGGTTAATGACAGGGTTAGGTTTAGGGTTTAGATGTGGTTTAGTGTAATGGATAGGGTTAAGATTAGGTCTAGTGTTTAGCATAAGGGTTAGGGTTATCATTAGGGTAATGGAAAGGGTTAGACCTAAGATTAGGGCTAGGGACATGTATAGGATTAGGGCTTTTGTTTGGGTTATGGTTACTTTTAAGTTTAGGGTTAAAGCTAGGTTTTGGACTCAGACTAAGGCTAGTTTTTGGGTTAGGTTAGGGCTTGGGTTAAGTCTAAGGGTAATGTATGAAGTAGGGTTATGATTAGCGCTAGTTATAGGGTTTGGGTTAGGACTAGGTCTAGTGTTAGGGTTAGGTTTATGGTTATGACAATATTTAGAACTAGAGTTAGTGTTAGGGTCAGAGTCAGTGTCTGAATTACTTTTCAGGTTAGACTTAGGACTAGAATTAGAGATAGGTGTAGGGCTAGGTGTAAGGTTAGGGTTTGGTTTGGGTTAAGGGTTAGGGTTAGGGCTATGACTCGGTTTTGTTTTAGGGCTATGGTTAGGGTTAGGGCTTGTTTTAGGATTAGTGTTAGGGTTAGGGCTAGTGTTAGTGTGAGGTTTAGGTAGGTTTAGGGTTAGATTTAGAGTTAGGTTTAGATCTAGGATTTGAGCTAGAGCTAAGGATAGGGCTAGGGTTAGGGCTAAGTTTAGGGTGATGGTAAGGGATTGGGTTAGAACTTGGTATAGGTCTGGGGCGAGAGTTAGAGTTAGTCTTAGGGAAAGGGTTAGGGTTAGGGTTAGGCCTAGGGTTAGGGCTAGGGTTGGTGTTAGGTTTAGGGTTAAGGTTAGGTTTAGGGTAAGGGTTGGGATTATAGTTAGTTTTATGGCTAGGGTGAGGGTTAGAATTAGGGTTAGGGTTAGGTTTATGATTAAGGTGAAGTTTATGGCTAGGATGTGAGCTCTTTTGTGTTAGGGTTAGGACTAGGATTAGAGCTATGGCAAAAGTCAAGTCTAGGGTTACTGTTAGGTATAGTTTAGGGTTAGGTTTATAATTAGGTCTATTTTAAGGGTTAGGTTTATGGTTTGGGTCAGGTTTAGAGCTAGGGGTATTATTAGAGTTAGGGTCAGGGTAAGGTTTAGGTTTAGGGCTCAAATTAGCATTATTGTTAAGGATAAGGTAATGATAGTTTTAGGCTTAGGGTTCAGGTTAAGTGTAGGGTAATGGATAGGGTTAGGGTTAGGGATAGGATTAGGGTTTTGCCTAGGGTTAGCAAAATGGTTAGGGTTATCATTAGAGTAATGGATAGGTTAGAACTAGGGTTAGGGCTAGGGTTATGCTAAGGATTAGGTCTAAGGTTAGGCTTAGTTTTAGGGTTAGGGCTATAGCAAGATTAGGATTAGCTTTAGGGTTAAAGCAAGGGTAGGCTTTGGATAAGGGCTAGGTTTTGCAATAGGTTAGGGCTACAGATAATGTAAGAACTTGTTATGATTCAGGCTAGTTTTAGGGTTAATATTAGGGCTAGGTATAGTTTTAGGGTTAGTTTTTGGGTTGGGGTGGTGTTTAGAGCTAGGGTTACTGTTAGTGTCAGGGTCAGTTTTCAGGTTAGGGTTAAGGTTAGAATTAAAGGTCTAGGGTTAGGTCTAGGGGAAAAGTTAGTGTTTGGCTTAGGCTAATGGTTATTGTTAGGGCTATGTCTAGATGTTTCTTTAGGTGTAGGGTTCGAGTTATGGCTAGATTTAGGATTAGGTATAGGTCTTGGGCTAGTGTTAGGGTTAGGTTTAGGTATAAGGTTAGTGGAAGGTCTACTGTTAGGGTTCGGTTTAGGGTTAGGTTCAAGTTTAGACCTATGATTAGTGTTAGGGTCAGAATAAGGATCAGGGTTAGGGTTAGGTTTTGGGTTATGGTTAGAGCTAGAATGAGGGCTAGGGTTAGGACTAGAAGGGTAAGTGTTTGTGTTACATTAGGATTAGGATTAGAATTAGTGTTAGGGTTTGGCTTAGGGTAAGGGATAGGGTTAGAGCTAGGGTTAGGGCAAGAGTTAGGGTTAAAGCTAGGTTTAGGGCTTGGTTTAAGGCTAGGTTTTGTGTTAAAATTAGGGCTAGGTTTAGATCAATGACTAATGTAAGAGCTAGGTTTACAATTAGGGTAAATTTTTGGATTATGATTAGGTGTTAAACCTCTAGTGTTAATTAGTTTTAAGGTTAGGGTGATATTTAGAACAAGACGTAGTGTTCTGTTAATAGTCAGGGTCAGGGTTAGCTTTAGATTTAGCTTTAGGACTCAAAATAAGGCTAGGTTTACTGTAAGGGTTTGGTTTAATGTTAGGGGGGTGTTTAGAGCTAGGGTGAGTGTTAGGATATGAGTGAAAGTCAGAGTTAGTATTAAAGTTAAGGTTAGGACTCAAATTAGGTCTGGGGTTAGGTCTAGGTGTAGTGCTAGGGTTTGGTTTAAGTTAAGGTTTAGTGTTAGGGATATTACTCGGTTTTCTTTTACTGCTAGGGTTATGGTTAGGGCTAGTTTCATGATTAGTGTTAGGGTTATTGCTAGTGTTATTGTTAGGCTTAGGCTTAGGGTTAATGTTAGAGTTAGAGTTAGATCTAGGGTTAGGACTAGGAATAAGTATTAGGCAAGGGTTATGGCTAGGTTTATGGCTATGGTTTAGGGCTAGGGTTAGCATTAATTTAAGGGATAGTGTTAGAACTGGGGTTAGGGATAGCATGAGAGTTAGAGTTAGTCTTAGGGCTATGGTTAGCATTAGAATTAGGGATAGGGTTAAATTAGGGCTAGGATTAGGGTTAGGGTTAGTGTTCAGCTTAGGTCTAGCATTAGGATTAGGGTTAGGAGTAAGTTTAGGGTAAGGAATGGTGTTATAGCTAGGTTTAGTGAGAGGGTAAGGGTTAGAATTAGGTTAGGGTTATGGTTAAGGTTAGGGTTATGATTATGGCTAGGTTTAGGGCTAGGATGAGGGCTAGGGTTTGTTTTATGTTTAGGGCTAGGATTAGGGCTATGGCTACTATCATGTCTTGGGTTATGGTTAAAGATAGTGTTAGTGTTAGGTTTATGGCTACATGTTGTGTAAAGTTTAGTTTTATGGTTAGGGTCAGGTTTAGAGCTAGGAATATTTTTACAGTCAGAGTCTGGTTTAGGGATTTGGATATGTTACATTTTAAAATTACAGCTCAAATTAGCATTAGGGCTAGTGTTAGGTTAATGATAGGGTGAGGTTTAAGCTCTATGTTTGAATTAGGGTAATAGATAGGGTTAGGATTAGGGTTAGGGTTAGGTTTAGGACTAGGTTTAGCATTAGGGTTAGGGTTAAGTTTATGGCAATGTATAGGGTTAGAGCTAGGGTTAGGGCTAGGGTTATGTTTATAATTAGGGCTAGGGTTAGGGTTAGGATTAGGGTTAAACCTGGGGTTAGGGCTCCGGTTAGGGCTAGATTTTGTGTTACAGTTAGTTCTAGGGTTAGGGTTATGGCTAATGTAAGTACCAGGGTTATGTTTAGGGTTAAATTTAGGGTTAGGGTTAGGGCTATATCTATTGTTAGTTTTAGGTTTAGGGTTAGGGTTATGTTTAGAGCTAGGGTTAGTGTTATGGTCAGAGTCAGGGTCAGTGTTAGATTTAGGGTTCGGATCAAAACTCAAATTAGGGTTAGGGTTTTGGTTTAGGTTAAGGGTTAGGGTTATGGCTATGGTTCAGTTTTGTTTTAGGGCTAGGGCTAGGGTAAGGGATAGTTTTAGGATTAGAATTAGGATTAGGGCTAGTGTTAGGTTTAGGTTTAGCCTTAGGGTTAAAGTTAGATTTAGAGTTAGCCTTAGGGTTAAGCTTAGATTTAGAGTTAAAGTTAAATCTAGATTAGGGCTAGGGCTAAGGATAGGGCTAGGGTTAGGGCTAGGATTAATGTTCTGGAAAGGGATTGGTTTAGAACAAGGGATGGGGCTAGGGTGAGAGTTAGAGTTAGTTTTACGGCTAGGGTAACGGCTAGGGTTAGGAATAGGGCTAAATTAGGGCTAAGATTAGGGCTAGGTTAGTGTTAGGGTTAGGGCTAGTGTTAGGGTTAAGGTTAGGAGTAACCGTATGTTTAGTGCTACAATAAGGCCTGTGATTTGTGTTAAGTTTAGGGCTAGGATTAGGGCTAGGGCTAAAGTCAGGTCTAGACTTACAGTTGGGGATAATTTTAGGATTATGTTTATGGCTAGGTCCAGTGTAAGTGTTAGGCTTAAGGTAAGGGTCAGCTTTAGTGCTAGGGGATTTATTAGTGTCAGGGTCATAGTTAGAGTTTGGTTAAGGTTAGGGTTTAGGGTTAGGGCTTGAGTTAGCATTTGGGTGTGTGTAAGGGTAATGATAGGGTTTTGTTAGGGTTCAGGTTAGATTTAGCTAATTGTTAGAGTTAGGATTAGGTCTAGGGTTCGCATTAGGGTAAGGGTTAGGGTTAGTATAATGGATAGTTTAGGGCTAAGTTTAGGGCTATGTTTATGGTTAGGAATAGGTCTTGAGTTACAGATAGGGTTAGGGTTAGAACTAGGGCTAGCATCAGGGTTATGTTTAGCATAATGGTTAGGTTTTGAGCTACGGTAATGCCTAGGGTGAGGGTTAGGTTTAGGGTTAAGTCTAGGGATAAGATTACAGTAAGGTTAGGGTTAGGGTTAGGATTAGGGCTAGGTCATCATTAGGGGTAGGGTTAAGGTTAGGGTAATGGATAGGTTTAGATGTAGGTTTAGAGTTATAGTTAGGGTTAGATAGAGGTTTAGATTTAGGGTTAGAGGTATGGCTATGTTTAGGTTTATGATAAGGGTTAGGGTTTGAGCTAGGGATAAGACTGTGGTGAGTGTGAGTTTGAGGGTTAGGTCTATGGTTATTTTTCCAGTTAGTTATAATGTTAAGGTTAGGCCTAGGATTATCAATAGGGTTAGGTTTAGGTTTGGGGTAAAGGGTATGTTTAGGGCTAGGGTTAAGTTTAGGATTAGGACTTGTGTTATGGTTATTTTTAGGGATAGATGTAGGTTTATGTTTAGGGTAAGGGTTAGGCTTTGAGCTAGGATTAGGACTAAGGTGAGGGTTAGGTTAGGGTTAGGGTGAGGGTTAGGGTTAGGGTTATGCTTAAGGCTAGGTTTTGGCCTGGGATGAGCTCTAGGTTTTGTGTTAGGTTTAGGCCTAGGGTTAGAGCTATGGGTAATGTAAGAGCTAGGGTTATATTTAGGGCTAGTTTAAGGGTTAGGGTTATGACTAGGTACAGTGTAGGTTTAGATTTTCCGGTAAGGTCAAATTTAGAGACAGGTTTACTATAAAGGCAGGGCCAGTGTTTGCGTTAGAGTTAGAGTTAGGGTTACAGCCAGAATTAGGACTAGGTTTAGGTCTAGGGGTAGGGTTAGTGTTTGGGTTTTGTTCAGGTGTATTGTTAGGGCTAAGGCTAAGTTTTTGTTTAGGTCTAGGGCTAGAGTTAAGTCTAGATTTAGGATTAGGTTTAGGTCTAGGGCTAGTGTTAGGGTTTGGTCTAGAGTTAGGTCAGGTTTAAACCGAGGGTTACTGTTAGGATCAGAATAAGGATCAGGGTTAGAATTAGGGTTTGGGATAGGGTTAGAGCTAGAGTGATGGCTTGGTTTAGGACTATTAAAAGGGTTAAGGTTTTGATTAGCCTAAATATTAGGGATAGGTCTAGGGTTACCATTAGTGTTAGTGTTTGGCTTAGGATAAGTGATAGCCTTAGAGCTAGGGTTAGGGCTGTGATTAGGATTAGGGTTAGGGTGAAATCTAGGTTTTGGACTCAGATTAGGGCTAGTTTTCATGTTAGGGTTAAGTAAATGGCTATTGTAAAATCTAGGGTTACAATTAGGGTTAGTTTTACGGTTAGGGTTAGAGGTAGGTGTAGTGTAAGTGTTAGGTTTAAGATTAGGGTAGATTTTGGAAAAAGATGGCGGCAAGGGGAGTGCATTGCCCCTGTGTGCCGCGTCACTGTGTGGGAGTATGACGAGTCAGGATGGCTAAAGGCTATCTTGTTAGGAATTTCCAGAAATAGTGGGTGCTCCAGAACCTGGAGGAAGGATTTCCATCGCATGAGGATTGGCTACGGGGACTCAAACACGAGAGATTTGTCGCACGGAGGGTAACACTTCTTATTCAGCAAATCGCCCCGCGGCTAGAGTCTGCAGCACGTGCTGGGAAATGAGGAGATAGCGATGCAGGGATACAGCACTGCAGTTTCTGCCAGCCGTGCAAGCACCATACTCAATGCTGAATTCTGGGTTCGAGATGGGGGAAGGAAGTGGTCCAATTCGGTTCTCCACACCGGTCAGATCACAGAGGAGGCCAGCGGCCACCATCTTGGAGAGCTGATGTCACCATCCCTGTTTTCGACTGACCGCAGCTCATTCAGCCATAGAACAGGTAATTTCAGGCTGCCATTCGCCTGTGGCTTGAAGACAGATTACTCAGGCTCAGTGCTAAATAACCCGCGGAAACTGCTTCTTGGAGCCTGCTCTTATCAGAGTATACACCAAGCACAGAGCGGCCGAGTTCCGGCTCCCGGAACTGCTCTGGCCCAGGGCTAAGGAGCCCGAGGAAACTGCTTCTCAGTCCAGGTCCTGCTGAGTACTGTGGAGGTAAATACCAACTTAGCCTTCGTGGGCAGTGGCAACAGGACTGAGACGGGGCCTGTGAGGGCTGGTCAGGACTCACCCGTTGCTTTGGTTACCCGGCAAAGGGAACAAAATGCTGCCATTCGCATAGGATACCAACATGGCAGAGATCTGATGTCATCAGAAAGCGGCGGAGGAGAGAACTTCATCAATACCAGCAGCGACAGAAACAGTTGGCCTCCTGGTAGGGAGGGTGAGTCACAGACACCCGAGTCTCTCTTGCTTTGCCGTCGAGGCAGAGGGGAGGAGCCGGGCCGCCGTCTGCGCCCAGAGCAGGCCCAGCTGCTTGTCAGCATGGTGGTCATGTGACCCCAATTGGAGAGGGGGTGGAGCGGAGCCGCCACTCGGGCCCGCAAGGTGGGCAGACCTGCGACCCAGTGGTACACGGGCATGGTAGGAGGGGCAGGGCAGAGCCACCACCTGCGCCTGCAAGGTAAGCAGACCTGCGACAGACTGGCTGGTCAGGCCCCGCGGCCTGCCAGCGTGGTACACACATCATCCCAACTGGAGTAGGGGCAGAACAGAGCCTTCACCCGCGCCCAGATCAGGCCCCTCTGGTGTGGTGGTCACGTGACCCCAATTGGAGTTGGGGCGGAGCGGAACCACCACCCGTGCCCGCAAGGTGGGCAGACCTGTGACCAACCTGCAAATCAGGCCCAGCGGTCCACGGGCGTGGTAGGAGGGGCAGGGCAGAGCCACCACCCGCACCAGCAAGGTAGGCAGACCTGCAACCGACTGGTGGAACAGGTCCAGCGGCTGGCCGGGGTGGTAGGCACGTCACCCCAATTGGAGTAGGAGCAGAACAGAGCTTTGGCCCGCTCCCAGAACAGGCCCAGCGGTCTGCGGGTGTGGTAGACAAGTCACACCAATTGGAGGGGGGGCAGAGCAGAGCCGCTGCCCGCGCCTGCAGGCTAGGCAAACCTGCAACCGACTGGCGGATCAGGCCCAGTGGCCTGCCGGCGTGGTACACTCATCACCCCAATTGGAGTAGGGGCAGAGCAGAGCCGCCGCCCGTGCCTGCAAGGTAGGCAGACCTGCGACCGACCGGCAGCACAGGCCCAGGGGTCCACGGGCGTGGTAGACACCTCACACCAATTGGAGGAGGGGCAGAGCAGAGCTGCTGCCTGTGCCTGCAAGGTAGGCAGACCGCTGCCCGACCCTGCAAGGGAGACTTTTCAACTATACAAGAGCAATATAAATATATAGGGGAAAAAA
>NW_026006235.1:61051-63106 GCF_001458135.2 Marmota marmota marmota
TTAGGGTTAGGTTTAGGGCTACAATTAGGGCTAGGTTTTGTATGAAGTTTAGGGCTAGTGTTAGGTTTATGAGTAATCTGAGAGCTATGATTATGGTAATGGCTAGTTTTATGGTTAATCTAGTGTTAGGGTTAGTTTTGGGGTTAAGATAAGATTTAGAGTTAGGGTTTGTGTTAGGTTAAGGGTCAGTGTTCGAGTTAGTTTTAGGGTTATGGCCATAATTAGGACTAGGGTTAAGTCTAGGGTGAGTTAGTGTTTGGGTTAGGTTAAGGGTTATTGTTAGGTTGAGGGCTAGATTTATGGCTATATTTAAGATTACATTTAGGTCTAGGGCTAGTGTTAATGTAGATATAAGTTTAACAGTAGGGCTAGTGTTAGGTTTTGGTTTATCAGTAGGGTCAGGTTTAAACCAAGGTTTAGTGTTAGGGTCAGAATAAGGGTCATGGTTAGGGTTAGAGTTGGGTTAAGTTTAGAGCTAAAATGAGGGCTAGGCTTAGGACTAGTAATAGAGTTAGGGTTTGGGGTAGACTAAAGATTAGGGTTAGGACTAGGGTAGAAATAGGGTGAAGGTTTGACTTAGTGTAAGGGAGAAGAGTAGAGCTAGGGCTAGGACCAGGGCTAGGATTAGGGTTAGGGCTAAGGTTAGGGTTAGGGTTAGGATTAGGGCTTAGTTTATGGCTAGTATTAGGGCTAGGGTTTGTGTTAGGGTCAGGGCTAGCATTAGGGCTTGGGCTGATGTCAGGTCTAGGGTTAGATTTAGGGATAGATTTAGGGTTATGATTATGGCCAGGTAGAGTGTAAGTGTTAGGTTAAGGTTTATGGTATGGTTTAGAGCTAGGGATATTATTAGGGTCAGATTCAGGGCTATGGTTTGGGTTAAGTTAATGATTAAGTTTAGGGCTCAAATTAGCTTTAGGTTTAGGGTTAGGCTTATGGATATGGTGAGGTTTAGGGTTCAGGTTAGGTTTAGGTTAATAGATATTTTTAGGGTTAGAAATAGGTTTAGGGTTATCCTAGAGTTAGCATTAGGGTATGGTTAAGGTTAGAGTAATGGATAGTGTTACAACTAGGGTTAGGGCTAGGGTTACAGTTAGGATTAGGACTAGGGTAAGGTTTAGGTTTAAGGCAAGTTTTGAGGTTAGGCTTCGGTTTAGGGTAAGGGTTAGGTCTAGGGTTAGGGTTATGGTTAGGGTTAAAAGTAGTGTTAAGTCTCTGATTACTGCCTGTTTTTTTTTTTTTTTTTTTAATTAGGACTAGGATTAGGTCTAGGGTCTGTGTTAGGGTTAGGCCTAGTGTTAGGCTTAGGTTTAGGTTTAGGGATAGTGTTAGGTTTAGGGGAAAGGATGGGATTATTGCTAGGTTTAGTGCAAGGTAGAAAATTAGAATTATGGTTAGGGCTAGGGTTATGGTTTTGGCTATTAATAAGGCTAGGTTTGGGCCTAGATTGAGGGCTAGGTTTTGTTTTAGGTTTATGGCAATAATTGGGACAAGGGATAGTGTCTGGTCTAGGGTTATGGTTAGGTACAGATTTAGAGTTAGGTTTATTTATAGGTCTAGTGTAAGGGTTAGGTTTAGAGTAAGGGTCAGGTTTAGGGCTAGGTATATTATTAGGGTTAGGGTCATGTTTAGGGTTTAGTTTAGGTTAGAATTTAGGGTTAGGGCTTGGATTAGCATTAGGTTAGGATTAAGGTAATGAGACTGTTAGGTTTAGGGTTTAGGTTAGGTTTAGGGTAATTGATACGGTTAGAGTTAGCAATAGGGTCAGGGTTAGGCCTAGGGTTAGCATTAGGGAAAGGATTATGATTAGAGTAATGGATATGGTTAGAGCTAGGGTTAGGCCTAGGGTTATGGTTACTATTAGGCCTAGAGTTAGGGTTATAGTTAGGTTTAGGGATAGGGTTTGGGTTAGGGTTAGGGTATGGTTTAGGGTTTGATCTAGGGTTAGTTTGCACTAGGGCGAGGGTTAGGTTTAGGATTATGCCTATGTTAGAGTTACAGTTAGGGTCTGGATTACTGTTAGTGTTAGGGCTAGGGTTATCATTAGGTTCAGGGTAT
>NW_026006235.1:66248-76198 GCF_001458135.2 Marmota marmota marmota
GCCCTAAACTTAGCCCTAACTCCAGGCATAGCCCTAACCCTAGATCCAACCATAACTCTAAATCTAACCCTGACCTTAAGCCTAAACTTCACCACATCACTAGCTGAACACTATTGCTAATCCTACAACTAATTCTAACCTTAGCCCTAGCCATAAAACAAAACCGAGCCATTGCTCTAACCCTAAACCTTAACCTAAATCAAACTCTTACCCTATAACTAGCCATAACACTAGCTCAAATTTGAGTCCTAGGACAAAAACTAACCCTGACCCAGACTCATATCCAAACACTAACCCTGGCTCTAAATATCATCCTAACCCTAAAGCTAATGCTAACACTAGACCTCTCCCAAACCCTAACCCTAAAACTAACCCTAATCATAACCCTGTTTCTTACATTAGTCATAACCCTAACCCTAGCTCTAACCCTAACACAAAAAATAGCCCTAATCAGACCCCTAACACTAGATTTAAATATAAACATAACCCTAAACCTAGCCCTAAACCTAACCATAACACTAGCCCTAACCCTAGCTCTAGCCCTATCACTTTCCCAAGACAAACTCTATCCATAATGCTAATCCTAGTCATAATCTTAATCCTTAGCCTAAACCAAACACTAACCCTATTACTAGTCCTAATCCTAGTCCTATTTCTAGCTTTAATCCTAACCCAAATCCTAACCCTAACTTTCACCCCTATTCTGAACCTAACACTAATTATAGTTCTAAACCTGATCCTCACCCTAGACCAAATCCTAACACTGGCCTTACTGGTAAACCTATACCTAAACCTAACCCTAAAATTAGCTCTAGACCTAAGCCTAATCCCAAATCTAGCTTTAACTGTACCCCTAGACATAAGCAAAAACCTAGTCTTAGCCCTAACTATAATCCTAACACTAACACAAACACTAACCCTACCCCAGGACCTAATCCTAGTCCTAATTCTGGTTGTAACCCTAACTCTAACTCTAATCTGAATACTGACCCTGCCTTTAATGGTAAACCTACCTCTAAACCTGACCCCAAACCAAAATATAAACCTAACACTAGACCTAGCCATAGCCCTATCCCTAAAACTACCGCAATTAGAACCCTAGATTTTTTTTAAAGAGAGAGAGAGAGAGAGAGAGAGAGAGAGAGAGAGAGAGTTTTATAATATTTATTTTTTAGTTTTTGGCGGACACAACATCTTTGTTTGTATGTGGTGCTGATGATTGAACCTGGGCCGCACGCATGCCAGGCGAGCATGCTACCGCTTGAGCCACATCCCCAGCCCAGAACCCTAGATCTTACATTACCCATTGCACTAACCTTAGGCCTAAATGTAACACAAAACCTAGTCCTAATCAGAGGCCTAAACCAACACTAAGCATAACTCTAACCCTAACCCTAGACCTACCCTAACCCTAACCCTCACCTTATACCTAACCATAGCTCAAAGCCTAAACCTTACCCTAAACAAAACCCTAGCCCAATCACTAACAATAACCCTAACCCTAATCATAATACTAACCTTAACCCCTGCCCTAACTCTAACAATTACCCTAACTCTAACCATAAACCTAATGATAACCATAGTCCTAACCCTAACCAAAACTCTAACCCAAACCATAAATCTAACCATAGACCTAACCCTAAACCTAATCCTTGCCATACCTCTCCCTAACTCAAACCCTAACCCTTACCCTAAATCCAATAGTAAACCTAGACCTAAAGCTAAACCCTAAAGCTTACCTTACATCTAATCTAATCTATTACCCTAAACCTAAACCTAACTCTAATGAAAAACCTAGCCCTAACCCTAAACCTAACCCTAACCATTACTATAATCCTAACCCTAGACCTAACACTAAACCTAACCCTCACCCTAGAACTAACCCTAGTTCAAACCTAACCTTTACCCTAAACCTAATTATAACCCTACTCTAAGATAGGATTACTAGCCCTAATCCAAAACCTAACCTTAGCTCTAGCTCTAATCCTAACCATAACCCTAGCTCTAAACCTATACATTACCGGTATGATAACCCTATTCCTAATGCTAACCCTAGGCCTAACCCTAACCCTATCACAAACCCTAAATCTCTCCATTACCCTAAAACTACACTGAACCCTAAACCTAACCCTATCCTTTACCCTAAACCTAACTTTAACCTTAGATCTAACCCTTAGTCGAAATCTTAACCTAAGCCTAAGCATAAGCCTAACACTAACATTACACCTAACCCTAATACTAATTTTATACCTAGCCCTAACCCTAAGCCAAAGACTAAAACAAAGTTGAGCAATAGCCCTAACCTTAAAACTTAACTTAATCTAAATCCTAACACAAAACTAGACCTAACCCTAGCCCTAATTGGATTCATAACCCTAACCTTAAACTATCTCTGACCCTGACTCATATCCTAACACTCACTCTAGCTCTAAACACCACCCTAAACTTAAACAGAACCCTAAGAGTTACCATAGCTTTAGTTTGAGTCCTAACCCTAACTTTAAAACTAACCCTGACCCAATCAATATCCTAATAGTCACCCTAGTTCTAAACACTGCCCTCAACTTAAACTGAACTCTAATAGTAATCCTAGCCCTTATTTGAGTCCTAACCCTAACCCTAAAACTAACACTGTCCCTGACTCATATCTTAACACTATCCCTAGCTATAAATACCACCTTAACATTAAACCTAACCATAACACTAGACCTACCCCTAACCCTAACTCTAATTGTAACTCCAGTTCTTACATTAGCCATTTCCCTAACCCTAGACCTAACCCTAACACACAAACTAGCCCTAATCCGAGACCTAAATCTAGATTTAACCCTAACCTTAATCCTAACTCTAGCCCTAACCCTAGATCTAAGCCTATTCCATATTGTAAGCAAAACCCTAACCCTAATGGTAACCCTAGACATATCCCTAATCCTTAGACCAACCAAACCCTAACCCTATTAATAGTCATAAACCTAGCCATCACTTTAGCTCTAACCCTATCCCAAACCCTAATTCTAACCCTGACCCTTATTATGACCCTAACAATAATCCTAGGTCTAAATCTGTCACTAATCCCAGACAAAACCCTAACACTAGCCATATACCTAAACCTAATCCTAAATCTAGCCTTTGCTCTAGCCCTAGACCTGAACATAAACCTACCTGAAGCCCTTACAATAAACCTTAACCTAACACAAACACTAACCATATGCCTAGACCTAAACCTAGTCCTAATTCTGGCTGTAACCCTAACTCTAACTCTAACCCAAACACTGACCCTGCCTTTAACAGTAAACCTACCTCTAAACCTGACCCTAACCAAACATCTAAACTTAACACTAGACCTAGCCATAACCCTAACCCTAAAACTAGCCATTATCATTACCCTAGCTCTTACATTACCCACAGCCCTAACCCTAGGCCTAAACTGAACACAAAACCTAGAGCTAATCCTAGGCCTAAACCTAGCCCTAAGTGTAACCCTAACCCTAACCCTAAACTAACACTCGATTATTCCTAACCCTAGCTCAAAACCTAACACTTACACTAAACATAATCCTACACCTATCCCTAAATATACCCCTAACACTAGCCCTAATCCTAAACTTAACCCTAGCCCTAAACCTAGCTCTAAACCTACCCAATACCCTAAACCTAACCCTAAACCTATTGATAACCCTAGGCCTAGCCATAACTCTAAACCTAACCAGAAAACTAATCCTAGACCTAACCCTAAACCTCACATTCACAATAGACCTAACTCTAGCTCAAACCCTAACCCTTTCCATAAACCTAAACATAACCATAGCCCTAACCCTAAACCTAAACCTCACTTTAACACTAACCATAACCCTGTACCTACATCTAGGCATATCCATTACGCTAACCCTAACCCTACCCCTAATGATGACACTAGCCCTAATCCCAACTCTAACCCTATCTGTACTATAATCTTATTCCTAGACCTAATTCTAGACCTAACCCTCGTCCTAGGCCTAACCCCAGATCAAAACCTAACCCTTATGCTAAACATAACACTAACACTAAACCTAGTTCTAACCCTAACCCTAAATTAAGACCTAGTCCTAACCATAACCCTAGCCCTAACCTTAGCTCTAACCCTATCCATTATCTTAATCATTACCCCTACCCTAATGCTAACCTTAGGCCTAACACTAACCCTATCACTAACCTTAACCAAATCAATTACCCTAAACCTAACCTGAACCCTAAACATAATCCTATCATTACCCTAACCCTGACCCTAATGCTAATTCAAGCCCTAACACTAAACCCTAAACTCAACCAAACTCTAACCCTGACTCTGACCCTAATAATTTCCATAGCTCTAAACCGGAACCTTACAGTAACCTAACCGTTACATTAGACCTAGCCACAAACATAACCCTAAAACTATCCTCAACCATAACCCTAGACTTGACATTAGCCTTAGCCCTAATCCTAGTGCTAACCCTTACAAAAACCCCAGTCCTTATCCTAGCTCTAAACCTAGCCTTAATCCTAACCCTAACTCTCACCCTAGCCCTAACCCTAATACTAACCCTAGCCCTAATCTTAGCCCTAATTCCGCCCTATCCCTAACCCTAACCCTAGACCGAAGACTAACTCTAACTCTCACACTATCCTATCACTAGTTCTAAACCTATCCCTTACCATTACCCTGAACCTAGCCTTAAACCTAGTCCTAAACCTTGCTTTATACATACCCCTAGCACTAACCTTAGATCAAAATCTTACTAAATCTAACCCTAACCAGAAGCCTAACCCTAACCCTAACACTAACCCTAAGCCTAACACTAATCCTAAAACTAGCCCTAAACCTAACCCTAGCCCTAAAACAAAACCAAGCCATAGCTCTAACACTAACCCTTAAAATAAACCATACCCTAACCCTACACCTACCCCTAACAATAGCCCTAATATGAGTTTTAAGCCAAACCCTAAAACTAACCCGGACTCTGACTCTGACACTAACACTAACCCTAGCTCGAAACATCACCCTAACCCTAAACCTAACCCTAACACTAAAACTAGCCCTAATCTCAACACTAAAATTAGCCCTAATTTTAACCCTGGTACTTACATTAGCCATAACCCTAACCCTAACACTAACTTAACACAAAACCTAGCCCTAATCTGAGCACTAACCCAAGCTTTAAACCTTACCCTAACCCTAACTCTAACCCTATCCCTAACCATAATCATAAGCCTAGCCCTAAACCTAGCTCTAACTCTATCCATTATAATAACCATAACCCTAACCCTAATGCTAACCCTAGGACTAAACCTAACCCTATTTCTAAACCTATCCCTATCCATTTCCCTAAACCTAACGTGAATCCTAATATTAAGCCTAACATTACCCTAACCCTAACCCTATAGCTGATTATATCCCTAACTTTAAGCCTTAACCTATCCCAAACCCTAACCCAGACCTTGACCTCAATAATTTGCCTATCCCTAAACCTGACCCTAACCTAAACCTTACACTAGATATAGACATAATCCAAATCTAAAACTATCTTTAAACATAATTTTAGACCTGAAATTAGCCATACTTCTAATCTTAGGCCTAACCTTAAAACAAACACTAGCCCTTATATTGCCCTAAACCTAACCTTAATCAATACCCTAACCATAACCATAGCCCTAACCTTAATTCTAAATATCACCCTACCTCTCAACCTAGCTATAACACCATCCCTTACCCTAAACATAATCCTACATCTGACCCTAACTCTATGCTTAAGCTGAACACTAAACCTAACCGTAAACCTAGCCCTAATTCTAGCCCTATCACTAACCCTAACCCTAAGTTTAGCCTGAAGACTAACTCTAATTCTCACACTAGCCCTATTGCTAATTCAAGCCCTATCTCTTACCATAACCCTAACCCTAGACCTAACCCTAGCCCTATCCTTAGTCCTATTCCTAAACCTAGATCTAACCCTAACTCTAAATCTAACCTTAACCCCAAGCCTAAGCCTAACACTAACACTAACCCTAACCCTAACCCTAATGCTAATTATAAAAAATAGCCCTAACCCTAACCCTAGCAGTAAAACAACACCAAGCAATATCCCTAACCCTAAAACTTAACTTAAACCAAACACTAACACTACACCTAGACCAAACCCTAGCCTTAATTCAAGTCCTAACAGTAACCTTAAAACTAACCCTGACCCTGACTAATATCTTAAACTCACCCTAGCTCTAAACACCATCGTAACCTTAAACCGACACCTAACAGTACCCCTAGACTTTATTTGAGTGCTAACCCTAACCCTGAACCTGACTCATAACCTAACACTAACCCTAGCTCTAATTAACATCCTAACATTAAACCTTACCCTAAAACTAGACCTACACTAACCCTAACATAAAACTAACCCTAAATGTAACCTGGTTCTAATTTTTGCAATTGCCCTAAGCCTCCATAACTCTAACACAAAAACTAGCTCTAATCTGAGCCTTAAACCTGGCTTTAACCCTAACCCTAAACCTAGCCCTAACCCTAGATATAAACCTATCCTTTACCTAAGTAAAACCCTAACCTTAATGGTAACCATAGACCTATCCCTAATCCTTAGGCTAACCGAAATCCTAACCATATTAATAGTCCTGACCATAGACGTCATTCTAGCTCTAATCCTATCCCAAACCCTAATACTAATCCTGACCCTTATTCTGACTCTAACATAAACCCTAGGTCTAAACCTGACTGTAACCCTAGAGTAAACCCTATCACTGGCCCTACAGATAACCTTATACCTAAACCTAACCCTAACCCTAGCCCTAAGACTAACTCTAATTCTCACACTAGCCTTATCCTTAGTTCTAACCCTATACTTACCATAACCCAAACCCTAGCCCTATCCCTTGCCCTATCCTTAGTCCCAGCCCTAACCCTAGACATAACCCTAACTCTAAATCTAACCCTAAACCTAAGACTAAGCCTAACACTAACATTAGCCCTAATCCTAATTCTAATCTTAAAACTAGTCCTAACCCTAACCCTAGCAGTAAAATTAAACTGAGCTATAGACCTAACCCTAAACCTTAACTTAGACCAAACCCTAACACTACACCTAGTTAAGGCTACACCATAGCCTTAATTCGAATCCTATCCCTAACCTTAATACTAACTCTGACCCTGACTCATATCCTAACACTCACCCTAGCTCTAAATACCCTCCTAACCTTAAACCAAAACCTAACAGTAACCTTATCCCTAATTTAAGTCCTAATCATATACCTGAATTTGACTCATATTCTAAAACTAAACCTATCTCTAAATATCACTCAAACTTTCAACCTAACACTAACACTAGACATACCCCTAACCTAACCCTAAAACTAACCCTAGATGTAATCCAGGATCTTATATTAGCCATTGTCCTAACCATAGCCCTCACTCTAACACCAAAAGGAGCCCTAATCAGAGCTCTAAACCTACCTTTAACCCTAATGTTAACAATAACTCTAGCCCTAAACCTAGCTTTAACCCTATTCCTTAACCTAAGTGAAACCCTAACCCTAATGGTAAACCTAAACCTATCCCTAATCCTTAGGTTAACCAAAATCCTAACCCCATTAGTAGTCCTGACTCTAGCCCTCATTCTAGCTCTAAATTTATCCCAAACCCTAATGATAACCTGACCCTTATTCTGACCCTAACAATAATCCTAGGTCTAAACCTGACCTGGAACCTAGAATAAACCCTAACACTGGTCCTACTGGTAAACTTATACCTAAACCTAACCCTAAACCTAGTTCTACACCTAAACCTAATCCTAAATCTAGCCTAAACTCTAGCCCTAGATTAAAAGAAAACAAAACAAAACAAAACAAAACATAGTTCTAGCCCTAACAATAATCCTTACCATAACCCAAACACTAACCCTACCCCAGGATCTAATCCTAGTCCTAATTCTGACTGTAATGCTAACTCTAACTGTAATCCGAACACTGACCCTGACTTTAAGGGTAAACCTACCTCTAAACCTGACCCTAAATGAAAATATAAATCTAAAACTAGACCTAGATATAACCCTAACCCTAAAACTAGCCCTAACCATAACCCTAGCTCTTACATTACCCACAGCCCTAAACATAGGCTTAAACCTAACACAAAACCTAGAGCTAATCCTAGGCCTTACCCTAGCCCTAAGTGTAACGCTAACCCTAACCCTAGCCCTAACCCAAACTTAACCCTCGCCATAGTCTTAACCCTAGTTCAAAGCCTAACTCTTACCATAAACATAAAACTAAATCTAACCCTAACAATAGCCCTAATCCTAAGCTTAACCCTATCCCTAAACCTAACCCTAAACCTAGCCCTAAGACTAACTCTCTCACACTAGTCCTATCCCTAGTTCTAACCCTGTACCTTACCATAACCCTAACCCTAGCCCTAACCCTTGCCCTATCCCAATTCCTAGCCCTAATCCTAGATCTAAACCTAACTTTAAATCTAACCCTAAACCTAAGCCTAAGCCTAACACTAACACTAGCCCTAACCCTAACACTAATCATAAAACTAGCCCTAACCCTAATCCTAGCAGTAAAACAAAACTGAGAAATAGCCCTAACTCTAAAAGCTAATGTAAACTAAACCCTAACACTACACCAAGACCCAACCATAGCCTTAATTCGAGTTCTAACCCTAACCTTAAAACTAACTCTGACCCTGACTCATATCCTAACACCCTAGCTCTAAACACCCTCCTAAGCTTAAACCGAAACCTAACATTAACCCTATCCCTAATTTGAGTTCTAATCCTATACCTGACCCTGACTCATATCCTAACACTAACCTAGCTCTAAATATTACCCTAACATTAAACCTAACACTAACGCTAGACCCTAACTCTTACCCTAAAAGTGAGCCTAATTGTAACCCTAGTTCTTACATTAGCCATTGACCTCACTCTAGCCCAAGCCCTAACACAAAAACTAGCCCTAATCCGAGCTCTAAACCTAACTTTAACCCTAACCCTAACCCTAACCCTAACCCTAACTCTAGCCCTAAACCTAGCTCTAACCCCATCCCTTACCGTAGGTGAAACCCTAAACCTAATGGTAACCCTAGACCTATCCCTAATCCTTAGGCTAAACAAAATCCTAATTCCATTAATAGTCCTGACCCTAGCCCTCATTCTAGCTCTAATTATAACCCAAACCCTAATGCTAAATCTGACCCTTATTATGACCCTAACACTAACCCTAGGTCTAAAACAATCCCTCACCCTAGACCAAATCCTATCACCAGCCCTACTGGTAATCTTATACCTAAATCTAACCCTAAAATTAGTTCTCAATCTAAACCTAATTCTAAATCTAGCTTTAACTCTACCCCTAGATCTAAACAAAAACCTAGTCCTAGCCCTAACATAATCCTTACCCCAAACCAAACACTAAACCTACCGCAGGACCTAATCCTAGTCCTGATTCTGATTGTAACCCTAACTCTAACTCTAATCCAAAAACTGACCCTGACTTTAAGGGTAAACCTACCTCTAAACCTGAACCTAACCAAAAATCTAAACCTAACACTAGACCTAGCCATAACCCAAACCCTAAAAATAGCCCTAATCATAACCCTAGCTCTTATATTACCCACAGCCCTAACCCTAGGCCTAAACCTAACACAAAATCTAGAGCTACTACTAGGCCTTATCCTAGCCCTAAGTGTAGCCTTATCCCTTACCCTAGCCCTAACCAAAATTTAACCCTCGGGGCTGGAGATGTGGCTCAAGCGGTAGCGTGCTCGCCTGGCATGCGTGCGGCCCGGGTTCGATCCTCAGCACCACATACAAACAAAAGATGTTGTGTCTGCCGAGAACTAAAACAGAAATAAATATTAAAATATCTCTCTCTCTCTCTCTCTCTAAAAAAAAAGCAAATTAAAAAAAAATGAAATCTGATTT
>NW_026006235.1:85531-95402 GCF_001458135.2 Marmota marmota marmota
GGTTAGGGCTGGACAAGCGTTAGGGTTAGGGTTTGGGCAAGGGTTTAGGATAGGTTTATGCTTATGTCTAGGGTTAGGGCTAGGTTTTGTGTGAGATTTATGGCTAGCGTTAGGGCTATGGGTAATGAAAGACACTGGTTTATGATTATGGCTAGTTTTAGGGTTAGGGTTATGGATAGGTCTATAGTTAAGTTTAGGTTTGGGGTTAGGATAAGATTTAGAGCTAGGGTTTGTGTTAGGATAAGGTTCAGTGTTCAGGATAGCACTGGGGTAAGGGTTAGAGCCAGAATTAGAACTAGGGTTAGGTCTAGGTGTAGGGTTAGTCTTTGCATTAGGTTAATGGTTATTGTTAGAGCTAGGGATAGAGTTATGGTTATATTTAGGATTAGGTTTAGGTCTAGTGCTAGTATTATGGATAGGTTAGGTATAGGTTTACCGGTAGGGCTAGTGTTAGGGTTTGGTTTAAAGTTAGGGTCAGGCTTAGTCCAAGGGTTAGTGTTAGGGTCAGAATAAGGGTCAGGGATAGGCTTAGGCTTTGGGATATGGTTAGAGATAGAATAAGGGCTAGGGTTAGGACTAGTAATAGGGTTAGGGTTTCGGGTAGGCTAAGGATTAGGGCTAGAACTCCGGTAGCATTAGGGTGAGGGTTTGGCTTAAGCTAAGGGATAGGTTTAGAGCTAGGGTTAGGGTTTTGGTTAGGGTTAGGGCTAGGGTTATATTTAGGGTTTGGGTTAAAGCTAGGGTTAGGGCTCAGATTAGGGTTAGTGTTATGGCTATGGCTAATGTAAGAACTGGCTTTACAATTTGGGCTAGATTTATGGTTATATTTAGGGCTAGGTCTAGTGTTTGGGTTACATTAGGGTTAAGGTGATATTTAGAGCTAGAGTTAGTTTTAGGGTAAGAGTCAGGGTCAGTATTAGTTGTAGGGATAGGGTTAGGACTAGGGGTAGCATTAGGATTTGGTTTAGGTTAATGGTTAGGATTAGGGCTATAGCTTAGTTTTGTTTGAGGGCTGTGGCTAGGGTTAGGGCTAGTTTTCAAATTAGCATTAGGGTTAGGGCTAGTGTTAGGATGAGGTTTTGGTTTAGGTTTAGGGTTAGATTTAGTGTTAGATTTAGATATAGGGCTAGGGCTAAGTTTTAGACTAGGTTTGGGCTGTGGTTAGGGCTAGGCTTTGGGTTATGTTAAGGGATAAGGTTAGAACTAGGGATAGGGCTAGGGCGAGAGTTAGAGTTAGTCTTAGGGCTAGGGATATGATTAAGTTTAGGGTTAGTGCTAAATTAGGGCTAGGATTAGAGTTAGGGTTAGTATTAGGGTTAGGCCTTGGTTTAGGGCTAGAGTTAGGATTAGGGTTAGGGTATAGTATGATGTTATAATGAGGTTTTGGCCTAGGGCAAGGGGTAAATTTAGGGTTAGAGCTAGTTTTAGAATTAGATTTAGGTTTAAAGCTATGTTTATGGCAAAGGTTAGGGCTATGGTTTTTGTTAGGGATAGGGCTAGCATTAGGACTAGGGGTAATGTCAGATCTAGGGTTATGGTTAGGGATAGTTTTAGGGTTAGGTTTATGGCTAGGTATAGTGAAAGGTTTAAGTTGAGGGTTCAGGTCAGCTTTGGAGCTAGGGGTATCATTAGAGTCAGGGTCAGAGTCAGGGTTTGTTTAGGTTGAGGTTTAGGGTTAGGGCTCAAATTAGCTTTAGGGTTAGATTTAGGGTTAGGGAAATGGATATGGTTAGGTATAGGTTTCAGATTAGGTTTAAGGAAATGGATAGGGTTAGGTTTATGGATATGTTTCAAGTTATCCTAGGGTTGGCATTAGGGATAGAGTTAGGGTAAGCTAATTGATAGGATTAGAGCTAGAGTTAGGGCTTGGGTTATGGTTAGTATTAAGGCTAGGGTTAGGGTTAGGGTTAGGGTTAGGTTTAAAGCTAGGGTTAGGGCGTGGATTAGGGTTAAGTTTTAGATTACCATAGGTCTAGGGTTAGGGCTATGGCTAATGTAAAAACTAGGGTTATGATTAGGGCTAGCTTTATGACTAGGGTTAGGGCTAGGTCTAGTATTAGGGTTAAGTTAAGCTTTAGGGTGAAGATTTGAGATGAGGTTGTTGTTAGGGTTAGTGTTAGTTTTAGGATTAGGGATAACACTCAAATTGGAGATAAGATTAAGGCTGTCTGTATAATTAGGTTTTGTGTTAAGGTTAGGGCAAGAATTAGGACTAGGGCTAATGTCAGATATAGAGTTATGTTTAGGTTAGGATTAGTGTTAGGGCTATGGCTTGGTTTTGTTTTAGGACTAGGGCTTGGGTTAGGGCTAGTTTTAGGATTAGTAGTAGTCTTTGGGCTAGTGGTATAGTGAGGTTTAGCTTAGGGTTAGGGTTATATTTAGAGTTATGGTTACATCTAGGTTTAGAGCTAGGGTTAGGGCTAAGGTTAGGGCTAGTGTTAAGGTTATGGTAACAGATAAGTTTAGTAGTAGAAATAGTCTAGGGTGAAAGTTAGAGTTAGTTTTAGGACTAGGGTTAGAGTTAGGGTTACAGTTAGTGATAAATTAGGGCTTGGATTAGAGCTAGGGTTAGGGTTATGGTTAGGCCTAAGTTTAGGGCTCGGGTTAGGGTTAGTGATAGTGTTAGGGTTAGGGTTAGGGGAAGGGAAAGGTATGTGGTTATACATAGGTTTAGAACTAAGGCAAGGTTTGAAATTAGGAATTGGGCTAGTGTTAGGGTTAAGGTTAGGATTAAGGCTAGCTTTAGGGCTAGAATGAGGGATAGGGTTTGTGTTAGGTTTAGGGCAAGAATTAGGTAGAGTGATAATGTCAGGTCTAGGGTTATGGTTAGGGATACTGTTAGGGTTAGTTTTATGGCTAGGTCTAGTGTAAGGGTTAGGTTTAGGGTTAGGGCCAGGTTTAGAGCTAGGTGTATTATTAGAGTCAGTGTATTGTTGAGAGTTTGGTTTAGGTTATGGTTTAGGTTTAGGGTTCAAATTAGCATTAGGGTTAGGGTTAGAGTAATTGATAGGTTGAGTTTTAGTGTTCAGGTTAGGTTTAGGTAATGGATGGGGTTAGTGTTAGCAATAGGTTTAGGTTTAGGCCTAGGGTTATCATTTGGGTTAGGCTTATATTTTGGGTAATGGATTGGCGTAGGGCTAGGTTTATGGTTAGGATTATGGGAAGGGTTAGGCTTAGGCTTAGGGTTAGGTCTAGGGTTAGTGTTAGGGTAAGGTTTAGTGTAAGTGTTAAGGTTTGAGCTATGGTTAGGGCTAGGGCAAGTGTTAGGGTTAGTGTCAGATCTAGGTTTAGGATTAATGTTAATTTGAGGGCTAGACTTAGCATTAAGTTTATGGTTTTGTTTAGGGTAATGGATAAAGTTAGAAGTAGGGTTTGGCCTTGGTTATGGTTAGGATTAGGGCTAGGGTTAGGGTTCAGGTTAGGGTTAGGGCTAGGGTTATGTTTATGGTAAGGGTTAGTGTTTGAGCTAGGGTTAGGTCTAAGGTGAGAGTTAGAGTTAGGGTTACATGTAGGGCTAGGGTTAGGGCTAGGATTAAGGCTAAGTTTTGTGTGGTTTAGGGCTACCATTAAGGCTATGGGTAATGTAAGAGCTAGGGTTAGGATTATGGTTAGGTCTAGGGTTGGGGTTATGGCTAGATTTTGGGTTAGCCTAATGTTTAGAGCTAGAGGTTTTTTTTAGGAGAAGGGTATTTGATTTTTAGGGTTAGGTTTATTGTTGAGGCCAGAATTAGGGCTAGTGTTATGTCAAGAGGTAGGGTTAGTGTTTGAGTTAGGTTAAGAGTTATTGTTAGGGCTAGGACTAGGTTCTTGTTTTCGGCTAATGCTAGAGATATAGCTAGATTTAGAATTAGGGTTTTGTCTAGATCGAGTGTTAAGGTTAGGTTTAGGTATAGGGTTAACCGTTGGGCTAGTGTTATGGTTCGGTTTAGGGTTAGGGTCAGGTTTCAACCTAGGATTAGAGTTAGGGTCAGAATAAGTGTCAAGGTTAGGGTTAGGGTTTTGTTTGGGTTAGGGTTAGAGCTATAATGAGGTCTAGGTTTAGGATTACTATTAGATTTATGATTTGGGGTAGGCTAAGGATTAGGTTTAGGACTAGGGTAGCATTAGGTTGAGGGTTTGGCTTAGGGTAAGGGATAAGTTTACAGCTAGGATTAGGGCTAGTGTTAGGGATAGGGCTAGGCTTAAGGTTAGGGTTAGATTTAATGCTAGGTTTAGGTCTCGGATTAAGGCTACGTTTTCTGTTATTACAGGACGATGGCTAATCTAAGAACTGGCATTTTGACTAGGGCTAGTTTTAGGGTTAGAGTTAGAGCTAGGTCTAGTGTTCAGTTTAGGTTTAGTGTTAGGGTGATGTTTAGAGCTGGGGTTAGTGATAGGGTCTGAGTCAGGGTCAGGGTAAGTTCTAGAATTAGGATTAGAACTCGAATTAGGGCTAGGTCAGTGCTACGTATAAGCTTAGGATTTGGCTTATGTTAATGATTAGTGTTAAACCTATCACTCGGTTTAGTTTGAGTGATAGGCCTAGGGTTAGGGCTTCTTTTCCAATTAGCATTAGGATTAGGGCTAGTGTTAGGATGAGGTTTAGGCTTAGGTTTAGGGTTTTCTTTAGAGTTAGGGTTAGGTCTAGGTTTAGAGCTAGGGCAAATTTTGGGCTAGTGTTGGGGCTAGGTTTAGGGCTAGGGTTTGGGTTATGGTAAGGGTTCGGTTTAGAACTAGGGTTACTGCTAGGGTGATAGTTAGGTTTAGCGTTAGGGTGAGGGTTAAATTAGTTCTAGGATTAATGGTAGGGTTAGTGTTAGGGCTAGGCCTAGGTTTAGGGCCAGGTTTAGGGTTAGGATTAGTGTAAGGTATGATGTTATAGCTAGGTTTAGGGCGAGGGTCCAAATATAGTTAGGGCTAGGGTTAGGGTTAGGATGAGGATTAAGCCTGTGTTTAGGACTAGTATTAGGGCGAGGTTTAAGGCTAGGATTAGGGCTAGGGTTTGTGTTAGGGTTAGGGCTATGATTAGGGCTAGGGGTAATTTCAGGTCTAGGTTAATAGTTAGGGTTAGTTTTGGGTTAGATTTATGGCTATTTCTAGTGTAAGGGTTAGGTTGAGGGTTAGGGTCAGGTTTAGAGTTAGGGTTATTATTAGGGTCACAGTCATGATTAAGGTTTCAGTTAGGTTAAGATTTAGGGTCAGGGCTCTCATTAGCATTAGGGTTAGGGTTAAGGTTAGGGTAATGTTTATGGTTAGGTTTAGGGTTCTGGTTAGGATTAGGGTAATGGAAAAAGTTAGCGTTATAGATATGTTAGGGTTATCCTAGGGTTAGCATTAGGATTAGGGTTACGGTTAGGGTAATGGATAGTGTTAGAGCCAGGGTTAGGGCTAGGATTATGGTTAGGATTAAGGCTAGGGTTAGGTTTAGGGTTAGGAAAGTTTTAGGGTTAGGGTTAGGTTTAGGGTAATGGTTAGGGCTATGGTTAGGGATAGTATTAAAAAGAGGTGTAGGGCTTGGATTAGGGCTAGGTTTGGGGTTAGGTTACAGCTAGGATTAGGGCTAAGGTTAATGTAAGAACTAGAGTTATGATTAGGGCCACTTTTAGAATTACAGTTAGGGCTAGGTATAGTTTTAGGGTTAGGTATATTTTTAGGGTAATGTTAGAGGTAGGGTTAGTGTTAGGTTCAGAGTCAGGTTCAAGGTTAGTTTTAGGATAAGTGTAGGACTGGAATTAGGGCTGAAATTAGGCTAGGTGTAGGGTTAGATTTTGGTTTAGGTTAAAAGTTAAGGGTTAGGGCTATGGCTCGGTTTTTTATTAGGGCTAGGACTAGGTTAGGGCTAGTTTTAGGATTAGCGTTAGTGTTAGGGCTTTGTTATTGTGAGATTTAGGCTTAGGGTTAGGATTAGATTTAGAGTTATGGTTAGATCTAGGGTTAGGGCTAGGGCTAGTGTTAGTGATAAGGTTAAGGTAACTGTTAGGGTTATGGTAAGTGATAGGGTTAGATCCAGGATTAGGGCTAGGGCGAGAGTTAGAGTTAGTCTTAGTGCTAGTGTTAGGGTTAGGTTTAGGGCTAAATTAAGGCTAGGATCAGGTAGGTCTAGGATTAGTGTAAGGATTAAGTCTAGGGTTAGCATTAGGTTTAGATTTAGGGGAAGGGATGGGGTAATAGCAAGGTTCAGAACTAGGGCAAGGGATAAAATTAGGGATAGGGATAATGTTAGGGTTTGGGTTAGGATCAAGGCTAGGTTTAGAGTAGGATGAGGGCTTGCATTTGTTTTAGGGTTATGGCAAGAATTAGGGCTAGGTCCAATATCAGGTCTAGGGTTATGGTTAGGGATACTTTTAGGGTAAGGTTTATAGCTAGGCTAGTGTCAGAGTTAGGTTTAGGGTAAGGTTCAGATTTAGAGCTAGGGGTATTATAATGGTCATGGTCAGGTTTTGGGTTTGGATTAGTTTGAGGTTTAGAGTTAGGGCTCAAATTAGCTTTAGGTTTAGAGTTAGGATTAGGAATAATAAATAGGTTTAGGTTTAGGCTTCATGTTAGTTTTAGGGTTCAGTTTAGGTTTAGGGAAAAGGATATGTTTATAGTTAGGCCTAGGGTTAGCATTAGGTTTATAGTTATCATTAGAGTAATGGATAGGTTTAGGGCTAGGATTATGTTTAGGATTAGGGTTAGAGTTAGAGTTAGTGTTAAGGTTTAGGCTAGGGTTAGGTTTAGGGTATGGGTTAGGGTTTGAGCTAGGGTTAGTGCTAAGGCTAGGGTTAGTTTTAGGGTTAGATCTAGGATTAGGGTTAGTATTAGGATTAGGGCTAGGGTTATCATTAGGGTAAGGGTAGTGGACAGGGTTAGATGTCGAGTTAGGGTTAGGTTTAGGTTTAGGACTAGGGTTACTGTCAGGTTTAGCATAGCTGTTAGGGTTTGAGCTAGGGTTAGGACTAAGGTAAGTGTTAGTTTATGGTTAGGTCTAGAGTTAGGTATTCAGATTGGGTTAGAGTAGTTTAGGGTTAGGGCTAGGGTTAACATGATGTTTATGGTTAGGGTTAGGGTAATGGGTGGGGTTAGAGCTAGGGTTAAGGCTAGGGTTAAGTTTAGGATTAGGAATAGGTTTAGGGTTTGGTTTAAGGTTCCGTTTTAAGCTAGGATTAGTTTAAGGGTAAGAGTCAGGGATTGAGTAAGTGTTAGGGCTTGGTTGAGGCTTCGGGTGAGAATCAGGGCTAGGGATAGAGTTAGGGTAAGGATTGTGGCTAGGTGTATATCAGGTTTAGGGTTGTGGTAAGGGAAATGGATAGAGTTTGAGCTAGGGTTTGGGCTATAGTTATGGTTAGGATTAGGGCTAGGATGAGGGTTAGGGTTTGGCCTAGGGTTATGTTTAGTTTAAGGGTTAGGGTTTGAGCTAGAGTTAGGGCTAATGCTAGGTCAAGGGTTAGGTTCAGCATTAGATTTAGTGATAGGATTATGGTTGTTTTAGGGTTAGTGTTAGGGTTAGGGCTAGGCTTATCATTAGGGTTAGGATAAAGGTTAGGGTAATGGATATGTTTAGATGTAGGTTTAGGTTTAGGGTTGGGTTAGATTTAGTTTTAGGGTTAGTGTGAAGGCTATGGTTATGTTTAGGTTTATTTTATGGGTTATGGTTTGAGCTAGGGTTAGGGCTATGGCGAGTGGTAGGTTTAGGGTTAGATTTAGGGTTAGTTTTCAAGTTATGGTTAGGGTTAGGGTGAGAGTTACGGCTAGGGTTATCAATAGGGTTAGATTTATGGTTAGAGTAATGTGAAGGTTTAGAGCTAGTTTTAAGGATAGGCTTAAGTTTAGGGTTAGGGCTAGGTTTAGGGTTAGAGTTAGGGATAGGTATAAGTTTATATTTAGGGTAAGAGTTAGGCTTTGAGTAAGGTTTAGGACTAAGGCTAGGGTTAGGGTTAGGATCAGGGCTAAGGTTAGGGTTAGGGTTATGCTTAGGGCTAGGTTTAGGCCTAGGATTCACTCTAGGGTTTTCTCAGGTTAAGGCGTAGAGTTAGGGCTATGGGTAATGTAAGAGCTAGGATTATGATTAGGGCTAGTACTAGGGTTAGGGTTATGGCTAGGTCTAGTATTATATTTAAGTTTTCAGTTATGGTCAGGTTTATAGATAGCTTAGTGTTAAATGCAGAGTCAGTGTTCAGGGTAGAGTTAGAGTTAAGGTTAAAGCCAGAATTAGGACTAGGTTTATGTCTAAGGGTAGGGTTAGTCTTTGTGTTAAGGGTTATTGTTAGGGATAGGGCTAGGTTTTTGTTTATGTCTAGGGCTAGAGTTAAGGCTAGATTTAGGATTAGGTTTAGGTCTAGGGCTAGTGGTAGGGTCAGGTTTAGGTATATGGTTACTGGTAGGGATAGTGTTAGGGGTTGGTCTTGGGTTAGGGTCAGGTTTAGACCTACAGTTAGTGTTATGGTCAGCATAAGGGTCAGGTTAGGGTAGGGTTTGGGATAGGTTTAGAGCTAGAGTGAGGGCTAGCCTTAGGGCTATTTATAGGGTTAGGGTTTTGATTAGCCTAAGGATTAGGGACAGGTCTAGGATTACCATTAGAGTTAGGGTTTTGCTTATAGTTAGGGATAGGGTTAGAGCTAGTGTTAGGGGTAGGGTTAGGGTAACGTTAAGATGTTACAACTAGGTTTAGGGCTAGGGTGAGGGTTAAAATTAGGGTTAGAGATAGGGTTAAGTGTAAGGTTAGGATTAAAGCTAGTTTTAGGCCAAGGATTAGGACTAGTGATTGTGTTAGAGTTAGGTTAGCATTAGTAATAGGGCTAATGTCAGGTATAGGGTTATGGTTATGGATATTTTTGGGGATAGTTTTTTGGCTAGGTATAATATAAGGGTTAGGATGAGGGTTAAAGTCACGTTTAGAGGTAGGGGCATTATTATGGTCATGGCAGAGTTTGGGTTTGGTTTCGTTTAAGGTTTAGGATTAGGGCTCAATTTAGCATTAGGGTTAAGGTTAGAGTTAGGGTAATGATATGGTTAGGGATAGGGTTCAGGTTAGGTTTAGGGTAATAGATAGTTTGGGTTAGGGATAGGGCTAGGGTCAAGCTGAGGATTAGCATTAGGGTTAGGGTTATGGTTAGGGCAATGGATAGGGTTAGAGCTAGGCTTAGGTCTAGGGTTATGGTTAGAGTTAGGGCTAGGGTTAGGGTTAGGTTTAGGTTTAGTGCAAGGAGTAAAATTAGGGTTAGGTTTAGGGTAAGGTTAGGGCTAGGTTTAGGGTTCGAGTTAGGGTTAAAGCTAGGGTTTGTTCTTGGATTAGGGCTAGGTTTTGGGTTATGTTTGGGATCTTCTTAGGGATATGGCTAATGTAAGAACTAAGGTTATGATTAGGGCTAGTTTTAGGGTTACATTTAGGACTAAGTCTAGTTTTAGGATTAGGTTTAGGCTTAGGGTGATGTTTTGAACTAGGGTTAGTGTTAGTGTCAGAGTCAGGGTCATGGTTCATTTTAGGGTTAGGGATAGGATTTGAGTTTGGGTTAGACTTAGGGCTAGATGTAGGGTTAGTATTTGGTTTAGGTTAAGGGTTAGGGTTAGTCCTATGGCTCAGTTTTGTTTTAGGGCTAAGGCTAAAGTTAAGGGTATTTTATGATTAGGGTTAGTGTTATTGTTACTGATAGGGTGAGTTTAGGCTTAGGAGTAGATTTACAGTTATGGTTAATTCTAGGGTTAAGGCTATGGCAACTGGTAGAGCTAAGATTAGGGCTAGTGTTTGGGTTATGGTAAAGGATAGTGTTAGAACTAGGAATAGGGCTATGGCAAGAGTTAGAGTTAGTCTTAGGGCTAGTGTTAGGGTTAGGGTTAGGGTTAGGGCTAAATTAGGGCTAGGAATAGGTCTAGGGTTAGTGTTAGGCTTAGGCCTAGGATTAGGGCTATTTTT
>NW_026006235.1:97361-109965 GCF_001458135.2 Marmota marmota marmota
CCTTACCCTAGACGTAGCCATAATCCTAACCCTAAAACTATCTTTAACTATAATTCTCGACCTGAAATTAGCCCTAGACCCAATCCTAGCCCTAAACCTAGTTTTAATCATAACCCTAAAACCAACCCTACCCCTAACCCTAATTCTAACCCTCACCCTACCTCTATACCTAGCTATAATGCCATCTTTACCATAAACTTAACTCTAACCCTAACTCTAGGCTTAAGCCAAACAGTAAACCTAGCCCTAATCCTAGCGCTAATTCAGCCCTATCTCTAAACCTAACTCTAACCCTAGCCCTGAGACTCACTCTAACTCTTCCTCATACCTATCCCTAGTTCTAACCCTATCCCTTACTGTAACCCTATCCCTAGCCCTAACCCTTGCCCTATCCTTAGTCCCAGCACTAACCCTAGATCTAACCCTAACTCCAAATCTAACCCTAACCCTAAGCCTAAGCTTAACACTTACACTATCCCTAAACATAAAGCTAGGACTAAACCAAAACCAAGCAATAGCCCTAACCCTAAACATTAACTTAAACCAAACCCTAACACTAAACCTAGACCTAGCCGTAGCCCTAATTTGAGTTCTAACACTAACTTTAAAACTAAAACTGACCATGACTCATATGCTAACACTCAACCTTGCTCTAAACACCACCCTCACCTTAAACTGAATGCTAAGAATAACCCTCACAATAATTTGAGTCCTATTCCTAACCCTAAAATGAACCCTGACCTGACTCATATCCTAACACAAAACCTAGCTATAAATATCACCCTAAAATTAAACCTAACCCTAACACTAAACCTAACCATAACACTAAAACTAACCTAATTTTAACCCTAGTTCTTACATTAGCCGTGGCCCTAATCCTATCCCTAACCCTAACACAAAAACTACCTTTAATCCGAGCCCTAATCCTAGATTTAACCCTAACTCAAACCCTAACCATAGCCCTAAACCTAGCTCTAAAACAATCACTTACCCTAAGCAAAGCCCTAAACCTAAGGGTAACCCTAGACCTATCCCTAATCCTTAGACTAACCAAAACCCTCAATCTATTAATACCCCTAACCCTAGCTCTCATTCTAGCTCTAACCGTATCCCAAATTCTAACCCTTACCCTGACCCTTATACGGATCCTGCCACTAATCCTAGGTCTAATTCTAACACTAACTCTCACCAAAAACCTATGGTAATCCTATTCCTAGACCTAACCTTGAAACTAACTCCCAGCCTAGCCCTAACCATAGCTCAGAACCTAACCCTTATGATAAACATAACCCTAAACCTAACCCTAGTTCTAACCCTCACTCTAACCTTAACTCAAAACCCTAGCCCTAAACTTAACTCTAACTGTATCCATTACCCTAAACATTACCCTTACCCTAATGGTAACCCTAGGCCTAACCATAACCCTATCACTATCCCCCAAAATGTCAATTACCCTAAACCTAACCTGAACCCTAAACCTAACATTATCATTACCCGAATGCTAACCCTAATGGTCATTCGAGCCCTAACACTAAACTAAAACCTAAACCAAAGCCCAACACTGACCCTGACATTAATAATTCCCTTAGCTCTAAACCTGACTATTACCCTATACCTAACACTTACACTAGACTTAGACTTAAACCTAACCCTAAAACTATCCCTTACCATAACCTTAGACCTGACTTTAGCCCTAGCCATAATCCTAGCCATAACCCTAGCACAAACCCTAGTCCTTATTCTACCCCTGCACATAACCTTAATTATAACCCTAACCCTAACCCTAGGCCTAATACTAAAACTAACCCTAGCCTTAATCTTAGCCCTAATTTAGCTCCCCTTAACCCTAAACCTAACTCTAGCCCAAAGACTATCTCTAACTCTCACCCTAGCCCTATATCTAGTTCTAACCCTATAATTTACTGGAAGACTAACCCTAACCCAAACGGTAGGTCTAACCCTAGCCCTATTCATATCCCTGCCCATAACCCTAGATCTAATCTTAACTCTAAATATAACCCTAGAAATAAGCCTAAACCTAAACCTAACCATAGCACTAATCCTAAGGCTAATCCTAAAACTAGCCCTAATACTAGCCCTAGCTCTAAAACAAAACTGAGCTGTAGACTTAACCCTAATCCTTAATATAAACCAAGCCCTAATCCTACACCTAGCCCTAACCCTAGCAATAATTCGATTCTTAAGCCAAACCCTAAAACTAACCCTCACCATGACTCTGACCTTAACACTAACCCTAGGTCTAAACATCACCCTAACCCTAAACCTAAACCTAACACTAGTCCTAGTCCTAACCCCTAACACTAAAATTAGCCCTAATCATAATCCTAGTACTTACATTAGCCATAATCCTAACCCTAGCCCTAACGTAACCCAAATCCTAGAACTATTCCGAGCCCTAACCAGAGCTTTAACCCTAAATCTAACTCTAACCCTATCACTAATTGTAACCATAACCCTGGCTGTAACCCTAGCTCTAACCCTATCCATTACCCTAACCATAACCCTAACCCTAATGCTAACTCTAGGTCTAAACCTAACCCTATCCCTAATCTTCACCCCATCCATTACCCTAAACCTAACCTGAAACCTAACCTAAATCTAACCCTATCATTACGCTGATCATAACCTTAATGCTAATTTGAGTCCTAACTTTAAACCATAACCTATCCAAAACACTAATCGTGACCATCACTCTAATAATACCCTTATCTCTAAACTTGACCCTAATCCTAAACCTAATGCTTACACAAAGCGTAGCCATAAACCTAACCTTAACCTATCTTTAACCACTACCCTAGACTTGAAATTAGCCCTAACCTCCATGCTAGCCCTAAACCTAGCCTTAATCCTATCCTGAATCATAACCCCAAACCCTAACCCTAATTCTAACCCTCACCCTAGCAATAAACCTACCTATAACACCATCCCTTACCATAAACCTAACCATAACCCTAAAAATAAATCTAACCCCCACCGTAACCCTAGGCCTAATACTAATACTAAGCCTAGTGCTAATCCTAGCCCTAATTTAATCATATCCTAACCCTAACCCTAGTTTTAACTCTTGCCCTAGCCCTAGCCCTAGTTCTATCCTTAGCCCGAGTCCTAACTCTAGAGCCAAACCTAACTCTAAATCTAAACCTAACTCTAAATTTAACTTTAATCATAAGCCAAACCTAACCCTAACACTACCCCTAATCATAATGCTAATCCTAAAACTTGACCTAGCCCTGGCCTTAGCCATAAAACAAAACCAAGGATATCCCTAACCCTAACCCTTAACCTATACTAAACACAAACCTTATACCTAACCCTAACTCTAAAAATTACTCTGACCCTGACACTGACTCTAACACTAATCCTAGCTCTAATCATCACCCTAACTTAAATTAACCCTAAAACTAGACCTAGCCTTAACTGTAACACTAAAACTAGCCTTAATCATAACCCTAGTTTGTACATAAGTCATTTTCCTGACCCTAGCGTTAACCCTAACACAAATCCTAACCTGTATCCGAGCCCTAAACCTAGTTTTAACCCTAATATTAACCCTAACACTAGCCCTAACCTAACCCTAAACTTACCCCTAACCCTAGCTTTAACCCTATCCCTTACCCTAAGCCAAACTCTAACCCAAATGCTAACCCTAGTCCTAACCCTAATCCTTAGCCTAACTTCAACTCTAACCATATTACTAGTCTTAACCCTAGCCCTCATTCTACCTCTTACCTAACTCTGACCCTCATCTGACCCTAAAAGTAACCCTAGGTCTAAACCTGACCCTAAACCTAAACCAAAACCTAAGCCTAGACCTACTGGTAACCCTGTACTTATACCTAAGCCTAACACTATACCTACACTCAAAGCTAATCCTAAATATAGCTATAACTCTAGCCCTAGACATAAATAAAATACTAGCACTAGCCCTAACAATAACACTTAATCATAACCAAACACTTACCCTATCCCTAGACCTAACCCTAGTCCTAATTATTCTGACTCTAACCCTAAACCTAACCCTATCCCTTACACTGACCCTGATCCTAACACTTAAACTAGCTTTAAACCTGACACTAACCCAAAACCTAGACCTAACACTAGAACTTGCCATAACCCTAAGCCTAAAACTTGCCCTAAACATAACCCTAACTTTTATATTACCCATAATCCTAACCCTAGCCCTAAACCTAACACAAAACCTAAAGCTAATCCTAGGCCTAAACTTAGCTCTAAGCATAAACCTAAGCCTAGCCCTAACCCAAACTCTAACTCTAATCCTAACCCTCTCCTTAGACCTAACCCTAGCTCAAAGCCTAACCCTTACACTAAACATAGTCCTAGCCCTATCCTAAATCCTAATCCTAAACCTAGCCCTAATCCTAACCTTAATCCTAGCCCAAACTTTAGCTCTAACCCGATCCATTACCCTAACCTTAACCCTAACTCTAATTGAAACCCTATCCCTAACACTAAATCTATCTCTAACCATAATCTTGAACTTAGAACTAAACCTAAACCTAACTCTCACACTAGCCCTAACCCTAGCTCAAACACTAACCCTTATCCTAACATAACCATAACCTTAACCCTAAGCTAACACTTACCCTAACCCTAACACTTACTCTAAATCAAACCCAGCCCTATCCCTAAACCTAACCTAATCCTAGACTTAATCCAAACCCTAACCCTAGCTCTAAAACTATCCATTACACTAAACATAACCCTAACCCTTATGCTAACCCTAACCTGATCACTGAAACCTAACCCATCCATTACCTTAAACCTGAACTAAAACCTAAAGTAAACCCTTTCATTACCTTAACTGTAAACCTAACCCTAACGCTAATTAGAGCCATAACCCCTTAACCTTAATGTAAACCAAACTCTAAGCCTGATCCTGACCGTGACACTATAAATAACTATAGCTCTAAAGCTGACCTTTAACCTAAAGCTAACCCTTACACTAGATCTAGCCATAACATAACCCTAAAAATATGCTTACCAATAACCCTAGACTTGATATTATCCCTAGCCCTAACCCTGTCAGAAAACCTACCCCTCATCCTAGCCCTTATCCTAGCCTTAATCCTAAAGTAAATCATAACCCTAGGCCTAATCCTAATTCTAACACTCACCCTAGCCCTAAACCTAGCTAAAACCCCACCCATTCCCCTAAACTTAACCCTAAACCCAGTGCTAACCATAACTCTAGCCCGACCCCTAGGCTTAACCCTAACACTAACCCTAGTCCTAATCCTAGCCCTACTTTAGCCCTAACCCTAACACTCCTACTCCTAACAATAACTCTAATTCTCACCATAGATGTATCCCTAACTCTAAACATATGCCTTACCATAACCCTAACATTAGCCCTAACCCTAGTATGAGCCCTAAACCTAGATCAACCCTAACTCTAAATCTAACCCTAACCCTAAGCCTAAACTTCATGCTAACACTAGTCCTAATGCTGATGCTAATCCAAAATGTAGAATTAACCCTAGCTCTAGCCCTAGCCCAAAAACAAAACTGAGCCATAGCCCTAACCATAATCCTTAACATAAACCAAAACCTAATCCTACACCTAGCACTAACTTTAGCCCTAATTTGAGTCCTAAAACTAACACTAAAACTAACCCTGACCCTGACACTGACCCTAAATATAACCTTTGCTCTAAACTTCACCGTAACCCTATCCCTAAAACTGGCACTAATTGTAACACTAGTTCATACATTAGCCATAGCCCTAACCATAGCCCTAACCAAACCCAAAACCTATACCTTATTTGAGACTTAACCCTAGTTTTAAACCTAAAACTTATCCCAAACCTGCCCTAAACCTTACCTTAACCCTATCCAGAAACCTAACCATAACCCTAGCCTTATCACTAGCTCTACCCTAAACATAACCATAGCCTTAATGGTAACCCTAGGCCTAATCCTAACCTTAACACTAACCATAACCTTATTCATTAACCAAAACGTAACCTGGACCCTAAATCTAATCCTATCATTAAGCTAACCCTAACCCTAATGCCAATTTTAGCCCTAACCCTAAACTTAACCTAAGGCAAACCCTAACTCTGTCACTTCCCATAATAATATACCTAGCTCTAACCCTGACCCTACCCCTAAACAAAACCCTTATACTAGACCTAGCAATAAACATAGCCCTAAACTTATCTCTAACCCTATCAATTACCCTAAACATAACCCTAATTCTAATGCTAACCCTAGGTCTATTTCTAAACCATTGCCTAACCATAAATCTATCCATTAGGCTAAACCTAACCTGAACACTGAACCTAAACCTATCATTACCCTAACCCAAACCCTAGTGCTAATTTGAGCCCTAACCCTAATCCCTAACCTAAACAAAACCCTAAACATGACCCTGACACTAATAATACCCCTAGATCTAAATTTGACCCTTACCCTAAATCTAACACTTACACTAAACATAACCAGAAACCTAACCCTAAAACTATCCCTAACCATAAACCTAGAATTGACATTTGCCCTAACACTAATCCTAGCCCTAACCAAAACACAAACCCTAGCCCTTAACCTAGTCTTAATCATAACTCTAACTAAACCCTAGCTCTAACCCCGGTTCTAAACTTTGTCCTATCCCTAAACCTAGCTCTAACCCCATCATTTACACTAAACCTAACCCTAAGCCCAAAACTAAACCTAGGCCTGAACATAAACATAAACCTAGCCTTATTCCTGGCCCTAATTAAGCCCTATACCTAACGAAACTCTCAGCCTAGCCCTAAGACTAACTCTCACTCTCGCCCTAGCCCTATGCCTAGTTCTAAGCCTATTTTTATCATAACCCTAATCCTAGCTATAAACCTAGAACTAATGCTAGCCATGTCCTTAGCCCTAGACCAAACCCTAGATATAATCCTAACTCTAAATCTAACTCTAAACCTAAGACTACACCAAACCCTAACACTAGTCCTAAACCTAATGCTAATCTTAAAAATAGCTCTAACCATAGCCCTAGTCCTACAACAAAACTGAGCCACAGCCCTAACTTTAAAGCGTAACCTAAAGAAAACCTAACCCTACACCTAGCCCTAACCCTAGACCTAATTCGAGTCCCAACCCTAACCCTAAATCTACCCCTGACCTTAATTTTGACCTTAATACTATCCGTAGCTCTAAACATCCCCTAACGTTAAACCTAACCCTAACACTAGACCTAGTCCTAACCCCGATCTCATAACTATCCCAAATTGTAACTGTACTGCAAACATTGGCCATGACTCTTAACCTAGCCCTAACTCTAACCAAAACCTAGCCCTAATCCGAAACTAACCCTAGCTTTAACCCTAAACCTAATCATAACACTAGCCCTAACCCTACAATAAATGTATCCCTAACCCTGGGTCTAACCCTATCCCTTACTCTAAGCCAACTCTAACACTAAAGCTAACCCTAGTCCTAACCCTAATCCTATTACTAGTCCTAACCCTAGCCCTCATTCTAGCTCTGACCATAACTCAAACCTGACACTTATTTGACCCTGATGGTAACCATAGGTCTAAACAGGACTCTAACCCTATACTGAACCCTAACACTAGCACTAGAAATAAACTAATTCCTAAACCTAACACTAACACTAGCCCTAAACTTAAACTTAATCCTAAATCTAGCCATATCTCTAGCCCTAGACCTAAAAAAAACCTAGCTCTAGCCCTAATAATAAACCTTAACCTAACCCAAACACTAACCCTAACCCTAGACCTAACTCTAGTGATAATTCTGGCTTTAACCATAAAGCTAAATCTAACCTCAACACTGACCCTGACCCTAACCCTAATTCTAGCTCTAAACATAATGCTATCACTAACCGTAACCCTAACACTTGAACTAGCCATAACACTAACCAAAAAACTGGCCCTAATCATAACCCTAGTTTGTACATTAGCTGTAGCCCTAACACTAGCCCTATCGTAACCCAAAACCTGGCCCTAATCTGAGCGCTAACCCTAGCTTTAACCCTAACACTAACCCTAGCCATAAGACAATCCCTAACCCTTGCCCTCACCCTAGCTCTTAACCTATTTGTTACCTTAAGGCAAACCCTAAATCTAATGCTAACAATGGTCATAACCCTTATTCATAGCCTAACCCAAACTAACCCTATAAGTCCTAAGCCTAGCCCTCATTCTAGCTTTATCCATAACCCAAACATTAATCCTAACCCTGAAACTTATACTGACTCTAACACTAACTGTAGGTCTAAACCTGACCCTAACCCGAATCTGAACCCTAATATTAGCCCTACAGTTAATCCTATACCTAAACCTAAACCTAACACTAGTCCTAGACCTAAACCTAATCCTAAATCTAGCCATAACTCTAGCCCTAGACCTGAATGACAACCTTGCCCAAGCCCTAACAATCACCCTTAACATAACCCAAACACCAACCCTATTTCTAAACCCTAGTCATAATTCTTGCACTAACTCCTATTGGGGTTATCTATTACTCTAAACCTAACCTGAACTCTAAACCTAACAGTATCCATTACATTAACCCTAACCCTAATGCTAATTTGAGCCCTCTAATCTGAACACTGACACTGACCCTAACATAAGCCTAGCTCCAAAGCTCACCCTAACTCAAAACCTAATCCTAACACTACACCTAGCCATAACCCTAAGACTAAAACTAGCCGTAATCATAACCCTAGATATTAACTACCCATGTCCCTAACCCTAGGCCTAAATTAACACAAAACCTAGCCCTAATTCTAGGCTTAAACCTAGCCCAAAGTGTAACCCTAAATTAACCCTAACCCTAACCCTAACACTAACCCTCCCCTTAGACCTAACTTAGCTCAAAGCCTAACCTTTACCCTAAACATAACCCTAGACCTATCCCAAACCCTAACCTAACACTAGCCCTAAACCTAAACTTAATTATTGCCCTAACCAAGCTCTAATTCTATACACTACCCTAAACCTATCCCTAATCCTAACCATAATCCTAGCCCTAATGCTAACCCTAGGTTTAACTCTAAACCTGTCACAATCCCTAAACCTATCCATTACCCTAAAACTAACCTGTACCCTAATCCTAAGCCTATTCATTACCCTAACGCTAACACTAACCCTAATGCTTATTAAAGCCCTAAACCTAAACCTTAACCTAAACTAAACAGTAAGCCATATCCTGACCTTAATAATACATCTAGCTATAAACTTTACTCTTACCCTAAATATAACCCTTACACTAGACCTAAACACAAACATAAACCTAAATCTATCCCTAACCATAACCCTAGACTTAACCCTAGACACTTACCCTAACACAAACCCTAGCTCTAAACTTTATCCTAATCGAAAAACTAACCCTAACACTAGAAAAACCTAAATCTACCCATAACCATAACCCTAGATCTTACATTACCCATACACCTAATACTAGCCCTAAACCTCACACACAACCTAGCCCTAATCCTAGCCCTAAACCTAGACCTAAGTATAACCCTAACCCTATCCCTAGCACTAACCTTAACCCTAACACTGGCCCTGGCCCAAACCATGCTCAAACTGTAATCCTTACCCTAAACATAACAGTAGCCCTAACCCTTAACCTAACCCTCAACCTAACCCTAATCCTAACTGTAACCATAGCATAAATCCTAGCACACACTCTATCCATTACGTGAAACATAACCCTAATCCTAATGCTAACCCAAGCCATAACCCTAACCCTAATCCTAACCATAGACCGTAACCCTCACCCTAGGTCTAACCCTAGCTCAAACCCTAACACTTCTGCTAAAACTAACACTAACATTAACACTAGGCCTATCTTTAAACCTAACCGAAATCCTAATGTTAACACAATCCCTAACATTAGCACTAACCCTATCCATAAACCTAAACATAAGCCTAACCCAAATGCTAACCCTAGGCCTAATCTTAATCCTATCACTAACACTAACACTATCTATTACTCTAAACCTAACCTGAAGTCTAAACCTAACACTATCCATTACGTTAACCCTAACCCTAATGCTAATTTGAGCCCTAAGCCTAAACCTTATCCTAAACCAAACCCTAAACTGGACTCTGACCATAATAATACACCTAGCTCTAAACCTGACCTTTACCCTAAACCTAACTTTCCACTAGACCTAGCCATAAACCTAAAGTTAACACTATTCCTAATCATAACCATAGACCTGATATTAGCACTAGCACTAATCCTAGCTGTAACCCTAACACAAAACCTAGCCCTCATCCTATCCCTAAACCTAGCCTTAATTCTAACCCGAACACTCACCCTATTCCAATACCTAATTTTAACCCTCGCCCTAGCCCTGAACCTAGCCATAACCTCATCCCTTCCCCTAAAACTAACCATAACCCTAACACTAACACTAACCCTAATTCTCGCCCTAACCATGGACCTAACCCTAACACTAAACCTAGCGCTAATCTAGCCTTAATTTATCCCTAACCCTAAGCAAACCCCTAATTCTAGCCTAAGAATAACTCTCTCACCCTAGCCCTATTTCTATTTCTGAACCTGTCCATTTCCATAACCCTAACACTAGCCCTAATCTCAGCCCTAACCCTAGATCTAATCATAACTCTAAATCTAACATTAACCTTCAGCCTAAACCTCACCCTAACACTAGCTGAACACTATTGCTAATCATAAAACTAAACCTAACACTAGCCTTAGCCCAAAAAAAAAAAAAAAAAAAAACCTGAGCAATTACCCTAACCCTAAACCAAACCTAACCCTACAACTAGCCATAACCCTAGCTCAAATTAGAGTCCTAGGACTAAAACTAACCCTTACCCTGACTCATATTCAAACACTAACCCTAGGTCTATATATCACCCTAACCATAAAGCAAATATTAACACCATTCCTAGCCCAAACTCTAACCCAAATAATAACCCTAGTTATTACATTAGCCATAGTCCTAACCCTAGCCCTAACCCCAAATCAAAAATAGCCCTAATCTGAGCCCTAAAACTAGATTTAACCCTAACCCTAACCCTAGCCCTAGCCCTAATCATAACCATAACCCTAGCGCTAACCCTATACATTATCACAACAATAACCCTAACCCTAATGCTAACCTTAGGCCTAAACCTAACCCAATCTCTAATCCTATCCCTATCCTTTTCCCTAAACATAGCATGAATCCTAATTCTAAGTCTATCATTACCCCAACCCTTACCCTAATTCTAATTCAATCCCTAACTTTAAGTCTTAACCTATTCCAAATCCTAACCTAGACCTTCAACTTTATAATACCCCTAGCCCTAAACCTGACCCTAACCCTAAATCTAAACCTTAATTTAGACATACCCATAATCCTAACACTAACACTATCTTTAAACATAATTCTAGACTTGAAATTAGCCATACTTCTAATCCTAGCCCTAAACCTAAAACAAATCCTAGCCCTCATCCTAGCCCTAAACCTAGCCTTAATCATAACCCTAATCCTAACCCTTATTCTGAACATCACCCTACCTCTAAAATTAGCTATAACACCATCCCTTACCCTAAAATAAATCCTAAATCTAACTCTAATTCTATGCTTAAGCTGAAAAATAACCATAGACTTAATCCTAGCCCTATTTTAGCCCTATCTCTAACCCTAACCCTAACCTTAGCCCTAAGCCTAACAATAATTCTCACACTAGCCCTATCACTGGTTCTAATTCTAGCACTTACCATAACCCTAACCCTTGCCCAATCCTTAGTCCTACCCCTAAGTCTAAGCCTAAACCTCACACTAACACTAAACCTAATCCTAACGCTATTCATAAAACTAGCCCTAACCCTACCACTAGCAGTAAAACAAAACCAAGCATTAGCCCTAACCCTAAGCATAACTTAAACCAAATCCTAACATTACACATAGACCTAACCATAGTCTTAATTTGAGTCCTAATCCAAATCTTAAAAGTATACCTGACACTGAGTCATATGCTAAACTCACCCTAGCTTGAACGCCATCCTAAACTTAAACCAAAACTTAACAGTAACTCTACCCCTTATTTGAGTCCTAACCCTAACCCTTACCCTGACTAATATCCTAAAACTAATCCTAGCTGTAAATATCACCCTAACCTAAACTTAACCCTAATACTAAAACTATCCCTAACCCTAACCCTTACCCTAAAACTAACCCAAATTTTAACCCTACTTCTAATATTGGTGATTGCCCTAACCCTAGTCCTAAGCCTAACACAAAACTAGCCCTAATCCAAACCCTAAACCTAACTTTAACCCTAACCCTACCATAACTCTAGCGCTATTCTTAGCTCTAAATCTCTCCCTTACCCTAAGTGAAACCCTAAACCTAATGGTAAACCTAGACCTATCCCTAATCCTTAGGCTAACCAAAATCCTAACCCTATTAATAGTCATGACACTAGCCCTCATTCCAGCTCTAATCCTATCTCAAAACCTTACCCTCACCCTGACACTTATTCTGACCCTAACAAAAACCCTAGGTCTAAAACTGACCCTCAACCTAGAGCAAACCCTAACACTGGCCATACTGCTAACTTATACCTAAATCTAACCCTAA
>NW_026006235.1:112400-146915 GCF_001458135.2 Marmota marmota marmota
TAACCCTAATCCTAGTTCTAACCATACCCTAACACTAACTCAAGACCTAATCCTAACCATAAGTCTAGCTATAAACTTAGCTCTAACTGTGTCCATTACTCTAATCATAACCCACACCCTAATGCTAACTCTAGGCCTAACCCTATCTCAAGACCAAATCCTAACCATAACCCTAGCCCTAACCTTACTCTAACTGTATCCACCACCCTAAACATAACCCTTTCCCTAATACTAACCCTAGGCCTAACCCTAAACCTATCACTAACCCCAAACCTATCAATTACCCTAAACCTAACCTGAACCCTAAATCTAACCCTATCATTACCCTAACCATAACCCTGATGCTAATTGAGCCCTAACCCTAAACTCAAACCTAAAAGAAACCCTAAACATGACCCTGACCCTAATAATTCCCCTAGCTTTAATCTAACCCTTACCCTAAACCAAATCCTTACATTAGACCTAGCCAAAACCTAAAACTAAAACTATCCATAACCATAACCCTAGACCTGACATTAGCCCTAGATATAATCCTTGCCCTAACCTGAACACAATCCCTAGCCCATATTATTCCTAAACATAGCCTTAATCATAACCCTAACCTTAAACCTAGGCCTAACTTAAAAACAACCCTATCCCTAATCTTAGACCTACCTTAACCCTATCCCTAACCCTAAACCTAATACTAACCATAGCCCTAAAACTAAGTCTAACTCTCTCCCTAGCTCTAAAACTAGTTCTAACCCTATCCCTTACTGGAACTCTAAACCTAGCCCTAATCCTAGGTCTAACCCTAACTCTAAATCTAACCCTACTGCAAAGCCTAAGCCTAAACCTAAACCTAACCCTAACACTACTCCTAAAACTAGCCCTAAATCTAGCCCTAGCCCTAATACAAAACCAAGCCATAGCCCTAACCATAACCCTTAACCTAAACCAAACCCTAACCTTACACCTAGCCCTAACCCTTGCCATAATTCAAGTTTTAAACAAAACTCTAAAACTAACCCTAACCCTGATTCTGATTCTGATGCTAACACTAACCCTAGCTTTAAACATCACCCTAAACATAACCCTAAACATAACACTAGACCTAGCCCTAACCCTAACCCTAAAAATAGCCCTAATTGTATCCCTAGTACTTACATTAGAAATAATCTTAACCCTAGCCCTAACTTAACCCAAAACCTAGCCTAATCTGAGCCCTAAACTGAGCTTTAACCCTATCCCTAACCATAACCATAAACCTAGCACTAATAATAACCATAACCTTAGCCCTAACCCTAGCTCTAACCCTATTCATTACCCTAACCATAATCCTAACCCTAATGATAACCCTAGGCCTAAACTTTAACATATGCCTAATCCTAACCCTATCAATTAACCTAAACCTATCATGAAACCTAAACCTTACTATATCATTACCCTAATCCTAACCCTATGCTAATTCGAGCCCTAAATTAAAACCTTAACCTATCCCAAAGACTAATCATGACCCTGACCCAAAAAATAACCTTAGCTCTAAACCTGACCCTAAATGTAAACCTAACCCTTACACTACATCTAACCTAACCCTAAAACTATCTTTTAACTCTAAAGCTGGACCTGAAATTAGCCCTATCCCTAATCCTAGTACTAAACCTAGCCTTAATCCTAACCTGAACCATATCCCAAGGTTTACCCCTAATTCTAACTCTCACCCTAGCCCTAAACCTAGCTATAACCCCAATCCCTTACCCTAAACCTAACCTTAACCCTAAACCTAACCATAATCTTAAACCTCCATAACCCTTGCCTTAACCCTAGGCCTAACACTAACACAAAGCCTAGCACTAACCCTAATTTAGTCCTATTCTAACCTTAAACCTAGCCTTAAGACTAATTCTAACTCTTGCCCTAGCCCTAGCTCTAGTTCTATCCTTAGCCCTAGCCCAACACTGGATCTAAACCTAACTCTAAATTTAAACCTAACTCTAAATTTAACCATAACCAGAATCCTAATCCAAACACTACCACTATCCCTAACAATAATGCTAATCCTAAAACTTTCCTTACCCCAAGCCCTAGCCATAAAACATAATCAAGTCATATCCCTAATTCTAACCCTTAACCTAAACCAAACCATAAACCTACACCTAGCCCTAACCCTAACTCTAAAAATAACCGTGACCATGATACTGATTCTAACACTAATTCTAGCTCTAAACATCACCCTATCCTTAAATTAACCTTAAAACTAGACCTAGACTTAACCCTAACTCTAAAACTAGCCCTAATTGTAACCCTAGTTCGATATTAGCTATTGGAATAACCCTAACCCTAACCCTAACACAAATCCTACCCCTAATTCTAGTCTTAACCTTAAACTAGCCCTAACCCTAGCTTTAACCCTATCCATTACTCTAAGACAAACCCTAAACCAAATTCGAAACCTAATCGTAACACTAATCCTTAGCCTAACTTAAACACTAACAGTATTACTAGTCCTAACCATTGCCCTCATTCTAGTTCTAACCCTAACTCTGACCCTTATTCAAATCCTAACAGTAACCCTACGTCTAAACCTGACCCTAACCCTAAACCAAACCATAACAATAGCCCTACTGGTAAGCCTATATCTATACCTAACCCTAACACTAGATCTAGACCAAAAACTAATCCTAAATATAGCTATAATTCTAGCCTGAGACCTAAACAAAATCCTAGCTCTAGCCCTAACAATAACCCTTAACCTAAACTAAACACTTACCCTACCCATAGACCTAACACTAGTTCTAATTCTGGCTCTAACCCTAACCCTAATCCTATCCGGAACACTGACCCTGACCCTGACATTAACCTAACTCTAAACCTGACCCTAACCCAAAACCTATTCCTAACACTAGACCTAGCCATAACCCTAACCCTAATACTAGCCCTAACCCTAGTTTAACTCTAATCTTAACCCTAACAGTAGCCCTAACCCTAACCATAGTCCTAACCCTAGCCGTAAACCTAACACAAAACCTAGCCATAATCCTAGGCCTAAACTTAGCCCTAAGTATAACCCTAACCCTAACCCTAGCCCTAACACTAACCTTAACACTAACACTTGCCTTAGACCTAACCGTAGCTCAAAGCCAAACCCTTACCCTGAACATTACCCTAGCCCTATCCTAAACCATAACTCTAACCCTAGCTCTTATCCTAACCTTAATCCTAGCTTGAAATTTAGTTCTAAACCTGTCAATTATCCTAACCCTAATCCTAACCCTAATTGTAACCTTATCCCTAACACTAAACCTAACCCTAACCATAAACGTATCCCAAGACCTAACCATAAGCCTAAACCTCACTATAGCCATAACCCTAGTGGAATCATTAAGCCTTACACTAAACCTAATCCTAAGAATAGCCCTAATACATACCCTAACCCTAACCCTAACCTAACATTATCCATTACCCTAAACCTAACCCTAACTGTAATGAAAACTCTAGCCATAACCCGAACCCTAAACCAAACCCTAACCATAAACATATCCATAGACCTAAACGTAAACCTAACTCTCACAGTAGCCCTAACCCTAGCTCAAACACTAACCCTTACCCTAACCTAACCATAACCCTAGCCCTAAACCTAACACTTACTGTAAACCAAATCCTAGCCCGATCTCTAAAACTAACTCTAATTTTAGACTTAATCCAAACCATAATCTATCCCTAACCCTAGCTCTAAATGTATCTGTTATACTAAACATAATGCTAATCAAATGTTAACCTTAACCCTATTTTTAAACCTAACCCATCCATTACCCTAAAACTTAACTGAAACCTAAACCTCACCTTATCCATTACCCTAAACCTAAGCCTAAACCTCTCACTATTTAAGCCCTAACCCTAAACTTTGACCTAAACCAAATGCTAACCCTGACCATAACCCTAATAATACCCCTAACTCTAAACCTGAATCTTACCCTAAACATAACCCTAGCCCTAGTTCTAGCCCTGAACCTACCAGAAAACCTAACCCTAAACCAAGCCTTAATGCTAACCTAAACACTAACCCTAGCCCTGATCCTAATTCTAAGCCTCACCCTAGCCCTAAAGTTAGCTATAACCCCACTCATTCCCATAACTTAATCCTAACCCCAATGCTATTCCTAAACCTAGCCCTACCCCTAGGCCTAACCCTAACACTAACCTTAGCCCTAATCCTAGCCCTAATTTAGCCTTAACCCTAAATCTAAACCCAAGCCTACACCTAGATCTAAATCTAACTCTCGTCCTAGCTGTTTCCCTAATTCTAACCCTATCCCTTACTGTAACACAAACCCTAGCCCTAACCCTAACCCTGGATGTAACCTTAACTCTAAATTTAACCCTAAACCTAAGCCTAAACCTCACCCTAACACTAATTGAAAATCTAGCCCTAACCCTAGCCCTAGCCCTAAAACAAATCCAAGCCATAGCCCTAATCTTAACCTTAACCCACAGCAGTCAAGATAAAGTGAAACCTTAGAACACAAACTGTTTCCGACAGGAAAACTTTAACTGAGAAGGTCCAACCTGGGAAACATGGTAATGCTAGGTAAAAGATGAATCCTGACCAGTATCAAACAAATTTGAACAAAACTAACTCTAACCTGAACATTAGTTCTAAAACTAGCCCTAACCCTAATCCTAAAACTAAGCCCTACCTGTTTATAGAGCTTGATCATAAAAGTCCCAAAAATGGGGTGCCTAGTAGGGAAAGGTAACAGATGAATCCTACCCAGTATCAAAAAAATCTGACCAATAATTGGGGGAAGTATTTCAGTACATGCCTAGTTCCCCTGTTTTCTCCTAAAGTGCTCTTGGATAAATTGTTTTTTCATGCTTCAGCTTAAGGCACTTTAACAAGGAACAAACCAGAGCATGCCCACAGTGAAGTGATTGAATGTGTGAAATTTCATGCAGCTAGCAACAACCATGTTTGAATTGCAGCTCCATTTCCATTCACACCTATAGGCCATAATGTAGTGAAAACCAAAAATTCAAACTGCTTCTGACACTGAACTAATGAACCTTGAAGGTCCAAATTTGGGGAGCCTACTAAGGTTGGTCAAAGATGAATCCTGTACAGTATCAAAGTAATCCGACCAAAAAAAAATTGAAGTTCTTTCAGTACATGTGTATTTTGCTTGCTCCTAAAGCACTCAGAGATAAAACTGTTTCTTTCTGCTTCAGCTTAGGGATTCATCACAGAAAACAAACCAGAGAATGCTCACTGAGAACTGATTGAGTGTTTGAAGTTTCAAGCAGCTAACACAAACCCTGTTTGATTTCCAGCTTCATTTCCATTCACTCCTATAGGGCCAAAAGAAGAGAAACATGAAAATTGAAACTGTTCCTGAGAGAAAACCCTTTTATGTAGGAGGCCCAAATATTTGGAGTATTGCCAAAATATGAAAAAGCTGTATCCTGCCCAGTATCATAGAAATTAAAAAAAAATAAAACAAAACTAACTCTAACCCTAGCACTAGGTCTAAACCTAGTCCTAACACTAAGTCTAACCCTAAACCTAATCTGTTAAGAGAACTTTTGATCATAGAAGTTTCAAAATTGGGTAGTCTAATGGGGTAAGCTTACAGATGAATCATGGGCAGTTTCAAAGAAATCTAACAAAATAATAGGGAGAGCTATTTCAGTACATGCATATTTCCCTATTTTCTCCTAAAGTGTTCTCAGATAAATTTGTATTGCATGCTTCAGCTTATTACTAATTTCACAAGGAACAAACCAGAGAGTGCCCACAGAGAATTGATTGAGTGTGTGAAGTTTCAAACAGTTATCACCAACCTTGATTGATTTCCAGCTCCATATCCATTTACCCATGTAGGTCAAAATGAAGTGAATCCATAGAATACAAATTGTACCTGACAGCAAAGAATTGAACAGAGAAGGCTGAAACCTGGGAACACAGTAAGGCTAGGTAAAAATGTATCCTGCCCAGTATAAAAGAAATTTGAACAGTACAAACTTTAATCCTAACACTAGACCTAACTCTAACTCTAACCCTAACCCTAACCTGTTAGAGAACTTTGATCATAGAAGTCTCAAAGTTGAGGGGCCTAGTGGGACAAGCTAACAGATGAATCCTGCCCAGTATTAAAGAAATCTGACCAAATGTTTGGGGGAGGTAGTACAGTACATACATATTTTCCAGTTGTCTCCTAAAATGCTGTTGCATAGTGTTGTTTTTGCCTGCTTCATCTTTGGGATACTTTCACAAGAATAAAACCAGAACGTCCTCACAGAGAACTGATTGAGTGTGTGAAGTTTCAAGCAGCTAGCAAAAAGCCTGTTTGATTTCCAGCTCCATTTCCATTTACCCATATAGGTCAAAATGAAGTGAAACCTTAAAATAAAAACTGAAATACTGACAGCAAACCAGTGAACTTAGAAGGCCCAAACATTGGGAACATAGTAGGGGTAGAAAAAATATAAATCCTGCCTAGTATCAAAGAAACTTGAACAAAACTACTGTGACCCTAACACTAGATCTATCCTTAATCCTAACCCTACAGCTCACCCGAGCCTGTTTAGACAACCTTTAATCATAGAAGTCCCAAACTAAGGGAGCTTAGTGGGGCAAGCTAACAGATGAATCCTGCACAGTATCAAAGGAATCCGAGCAAATACTTGGGGGAAGTGTTTCAGTACATGCATATTTCCTTGATTTCTCCAAAAGTGCTGTGGGATAAAGTTCTTTTGTGTGTTTCAGGTGAGGGCAACATTCACAAGGAACAAACCAGAGAGTGCCCACAGAGAACTGATTGAGTGTGTGAAGATTAATGCAGCTAGCACCAACCCTGTTTGATTTCCAGTTCCATTGCCATTCACACCTATAGGTCATAATGAAGTGAAACCTAAAAATTCAAACTGTTCCTGACACTGAAACTTGAAGGCCCAAACTTGGGGAACCTACTATGGCTAGGTCAATGATGAATCCTGTACAGTATCAAATTAATCTGACCAAAAAAATTTGAAGCTCTTTCAGTACATGGGTATTCTGCTTGCTCCTAAAGCACTCAGAGATAAAGCTGTTTCTTTCTACTTCATCATATTGCTACTTCCACAACAAACTCCAGATTATGCTCACTGAAAATTGATGGAGTGTGTGAAGTTTCAAGCAGCTAGCCCAAACCCTGTTCGATTTTCAGCTTCATTTCCATTCACCCCTATATGGAAAAAAGAAGAGAAACATTAAAATTGAAACTGTTCCTGAAAGCAAACCCTTTATGTAGGAGGAGCAAACATTTGGAGTATAGTCCAAATAGGAAAAAGATGAATCCTGCACAGTGTCATAGAAATTTGAAAACAAAACTAACTTTTACCTCAACACTAAGTCTAATCCTAGTCCTAACACTTACCCTAACACTAACCTTAACCTGTTTAGAGTCCCTTTGATCCTAGAAGTCCCACACTTGGGGAGCAAAGTTGGGTAGCCTAACAGATGGATCTTTCATAATATCAAAGAAATCTGACCAAATAATTGGGGAGGTAATTCAGTACATGCATATTGCCCTGTTTTCTCCTAAAGTGCTCTTATGTAAAGTTGCCTTGCATGCTTCAGCTTAGGGATACTTTTACAAGGAAGAAACCAGAGAATGTCCATAAAAACTCATTGAATGTGTGAGGTTTGAAGTAGCTAGCACCAACCCTGTTGGATTTCCAGCTCCATTTCCATTTACACGCATAGGTCAAAATGAAATAAAAACTTAAAATACAAACTGTTCAGGAGAACAAACCCTTGACCCAAAAGGCCCAAACCTAGAGAATAAACTAAGGTTAGGTAAAAGTTGAATCCTGCCCAGTATCAAAGAATTTTAAACAAAACTAAATCTAAGAAAACAGTAGCTGTAATCATAGCCCTAACCTAATACTGAATCTAGTGTAACTTATTTAGAGAACCATTGATCATATTAGTACCCAAATAAAGGATCCCAGTGGGGCAAGCTAACAGATAAATCCTGTGCAGTATCAAAGAAATCTGACCAAACAATTGGGGGAGGTATTTCAGTACGTGCATTTTTCCCTGTTTTCTCCTAATGTGCTCTTGGATAAATTATTTTTTCATGCTTCAGTTTAAGGTACTTTCACAAAGAACAACCATAGAGTGCCCACAGAGAGCTGATTGAGTGTGTGAAGTTTCAAGAAGCTAGTACTAACTCTCTTTGATTTCCAGCTCCATTTTCATTCACATCTATAGGCCATAATAAAGTGAACTCAAAATGTTCCTGACAGTGAACTGGCAAACATTGAAAACCCAAAAGTGGGGATCCTACTAAGACAAGGAAAAGGATGAATCCTGTACAATATCAAAGTAATCCATGCAAAAATTTGAAGCTTGCTCCTAAAGTGCTCACAGAAAAAGCTTTGCTTTCTAATTCAGCTTTTTGCTACTATCACAAGAAACAAATGAGAGAATGTGCACTGAGAACTGATTGAGTGTGTGAAGTTTCAAGCAGCTAGCACAAACCCTGTTTGCGTTTTATCTCCATTTTCATTCACCCCTATAGGGCAAAATGAAGTGAAACATGAAAATTAATACTGCTCCTGAGAACAAACCCTTTTACTAGGAGGCTCAAACATGGGGAGCATACTAAGAATAGGAAAAAAGATAAATCCTGCCCAGTATCCAAAAAGTTGAAAAAATAACTCTAACCCTAACACTAGTTCTAACACTTGCCCTAACTCTAACCTAAACCTAAGCCTAACCTGTTAAGAGAACCTTTGATCATAAAAGTTTTAAACTTGGGGAGACTAGTGGGGAAAGCTTACAGATGAATCCTGCACAGTATCAAAGAAATCTGACCAAGTAATTGGGGGAGCTATTTCAGCACATGCATATTGCCCTGTTTTCTCCTAAAGTGCTCTTGGATAAAGTTGTTTTGCATGCTTCAGCTTATGGATACTTTGACAAGGAAAAAAACAGAGAGTGCCCACAGACAACTGATAGAGTATGTGAAGTTTCAACCAGCTAGGACCAACCTTCTGATTTCCAGCTCCATTTTCATTTACCCATATAGGTCAAAATGTAGTGAGACATTAAAAACAAAATATTCCCAACAGCGAACTATTTAGATGAGAAGGCCCCAAACTGGGGGCACATAGTAAGGCTAGGTAAAAGATAAATCTGCCCAGTATCAAAGAAATTTGAACAAAACAAACTGTAATCCTAACACTAGCTCTAAAGCTGGCCCTAACCCTAACCATAACACAAAAACTTACCTGTTTAGAGAACCATTGATCCCAGAATTTCCAACCTTGAGGAGCCTAGTGGAGAAAGGTAAAAGATGAATACTGCACAGTATCAAAGCAATCTGAACAAATTTTTGAGAGACTTATTTCAGTACATACATGTTTCTCTGTTTTCTCCTTAAGGTCTCTCAGATACTGTTGCTTTAGCCTACCTTCAAAAGAAATAGGGAGTGCCCACTGAGAACTGATTATGTGAAGCTTCAAGCACGTACTGCCAACCCTGTTTGATTTCCAGCTCAATTTTCATTCACATCAATATGCCATGATGAAGGGAAACCTTAAAATGCAAACTGTTCCTGACAGTGAAACATTGAACCGAGAAGGTCCAAACCTGTGGAGCATAGTAAAGATAAGTAAAAGATGAATCCTGCCCAGTATCATAGAAATTTGAAAAAAAAATAGGGCCCCATGGGTGCTCTCGGCACAGATGGAAGGCTCAGCCGTGCAGTTTCTCTGGGTGCAGACAGCAGTCTCATCTGCACGGGTGCTCTCTGTGCAGATGAAAGGCAGCACAAAACACAGAGGCTTTGCTTGTGGGTCATCAAACGGAGGTCTGGATACAACACAAGGTCACTCCAGAACCACCCACATCATCAAACACCATACATGGGTAATAGATGGAATCCATCTTGCAAAACCTTACTCGCCATCTATTGGTGGGTGTGGCTACTAGCTCGGGTCTGCAGCTTATCAGGTACCCGGTTTCCAACTCCCCTACCTCCAGCTGTGATAACTCAAGATTTTTCTCACAAGCTTTTGGGGTGTGTAGCTATCAATGTGGAATAGCAACTGTACAGGCACCTGGTTTCCAATTCAGAGACTAAGAGTAGGGAGGCTCTAGGTAGAAGCTCAAGCTTTCTCACCCTGTCTACCTCCATCACCCTAAGCACAGAGACTCAAGCTAGGAATAGACAACTCCACCTACTGCAAGAAAAGAGAGTTCTGAGAAACTTTTTTTTCTTTCTTACTTTTCTTTTCTTGCTCTCCTCATCCATTCTCCTCTACCCTTCCCCCTATAGTCCTCAAAACCACAGCATATGTGAAACCAGGAAGTTCTCATGAAATTTGACTTTAAGAACTGAATCACTAGAATAGTATAATATAGAGGAATTGCATAGGCCCCAGCTTACCATCTCTTTATTTGCTCTTATATTCTTTCTCCCTCTCTTTCTTTCTTTCCTTGTTATTTTTCTTCTTTTTTCTTTCTTTTTTCTCTATCTCACTTTCTAACTTTTACTCTTTATACATAGGGTAATTTTATAAATACAGATAAGGAGTTTGAATTTATAACTTCTTCAAAAAATTCCCCCTGTCTATTCATTAGAGTTCTCCTCCAAAGTTGCTAAGTTAGATTAATCACATACCCTCATTCTTTTCCCCCTTAACATAGCATCCTACCCCTGACACTCAGTTCTCTATACACCACCAGAAATGGTATGCATTTTATGAAACTAATGACTATATTCTAAATAATAATTGAAGCCAACATCTGTAGACACAGAATCTAAATATAAATGTATTTATAATGGTTAGGCTTAGGCTTTGGATTAGGGTTAGATTTAGAGTTAGGTTTTGATCTATGGTTAGGGCTAGGGCTAAGGATAGGGCAAGGGTTAGAACTAGGATTTGGGTTAGGTTTGGGTTATGGTAAGGGATAGGGTTAGAACAAGTGATAGGGCTAATATGAGAGTTAGAGATAGTCTTATGGGTAGGGTTAGGGTTAGGGTCAGTGATAGGGCTACATTAGGGCTAGTGTTAGTGTTAGGTTTAGGCCTTGGGTTAGGGTTAAAGTTAGGGTTACGTTTAGGGTAAGGTATTGGGGTATAGCTAGGTTGAGGGCTAGGGCAAGAGTTAGTATTAGGTTTAGGGCTAGGGTTAAGTTTACGGTTTTGATTAAAGCTAGGTTTAGGGCTTGGATGAGGACTAATTTTTGCGTTAGGGTTAGGGCTCGTATTAGGGCTAGGGCTAATGTCAGGTCTAGGATTACAGTTAGGGATAGATTTAGTGTTAGTTTATTGGCTTGGTCCCGTGTAGCAGTTAGGTTTATACTAAGGGTCAGTTTTAGAGCTAGGGTTATTATTAGGGTCAGGATCAAGGTGAGGGTTTGGGATAGGTTAGGGTTTAGGTTTAGGGCTTGAATTATCATTAGATTCCAGGTTAAGGTAATGAAAGTGTTAGGTTTAAGGTTTAGGTGTGGTTTAGTGTAAAGGATAGTGTTAGGGTTAGGCCTAGGGTTAGCATAAGGGTTGGGTTTTCGTTAGACCTAAGATTAGGAGTAGTGTTATGTATAGAATTCGGGGTATTGTTTGGGTTAGGGTTAGGTTTACATTTAGTGTTAAAGCTAGGTTTAGGGGCTGGGGATGTGGCACAAGGAGTAGCATGCGTGGGGCTCTGAGTTCGATGCTCAGCACCACATACCAATAAAATAAAGATGTTGTGTCCACTCAAAACTAATATATACATATATATATTAAAAAATAAACTAGGTTTAGGACTCGGATTAAGGCTAGATTTTGGTTTAGGTTAGGGCCAGGGTTAAGGCTCCATCTAATGTACAAAGTAGTATTATGTGTGATAGGGTCAGGGTTAGGGCTAGGTCTAGTGTTAGGTTTACGTTTACGGTTATAATGATGTTTAGAGCTAGGTTTAATGTTAGGGTCAGAGCCAGGGTCTGTATTAGTTTTCAGGTTAGGGTTAGGGCTAGAATTAGAGATAGGATTCGGGCTAGGTGTAGGGTTAGAGTTTGGTTTAGGTTAAGTGTTAGGGTTAGGGTGATGATTCAGTTTTGTTTTAGGGCTAGGGGTAGAGTTAGGGCTAGTTTTAGGATTAATGTTAGGATTATGTCTAGTGTTAGTGTGATGTTTAGGCTTAGGTTTAGGGTTAGATTTAGAGTTAGGTTTAGATCTATTCTTTGAGCTAGGGATAAGAATAGCATTAGGATTAGGGCTAAGTTTAGGGCTAGGTTTAGGATGATGGTAAGGTATAGGGTTAGAACTAGGTATAAGGCTGGGCGAGAGTTTGAGTCAGTCTTAGGGCTAGGTTTAGGGTTGAGTTAGGGACAGGGCTAAATTAAGCCTGGGATTAGGACTAGGGTTAGTGTTAAGATTAGGCCTAGGTTTAGGGCTAGGGTTAGGGTTAGGGTTAGGATTAGGTTAAGGAATGGGATTATAGCTACTTTTAGGACTAGGTGAGGATTAGAATTAGGGTTATGATTTGGTTAGGTTTATGATTAAGGTGAGGTTTATTAGACATAATAATAGGATGTGGGCTAAGGTTTGTGTTAGGATTAGGACTATGATTAGAGCTAGGGCTAATGTCAGGTCTATGGTTACAGTTAGAGAGTTTTAGGGTTAGGTTTATAATTAGGTCTATTATAAGGGTCATGTTTCTTGTTAGGGTCAGGTTTAGAACTGTGGGTATTATTAGGGTCAGGGTCAGGGTTAGGGTTTTTATTAGATTAAGGTTTAGGTTTAAGGCTTGAGTTATCATTATGGTTAGGGATAGGTTAATGATAGTTTTAGGTTTAGAGTTCAGATTATCTGTAGGGTAATGGATAGGGTAAGGGTTAGGGATTGGATTATGGTTCAGCCTAGGGTTAGTAGAAGTGTTAGAGTTATCATTAGGGTAATGGATAGGACTAGAGCTAGGGATAGGGCTAGTGTTATGCTTAGGATTAGATCTAGGATTAGGCTTAGGTTTAGGGTTAGGGCTAAGTTTACGGTTATGGTTAAATCTAGGGTATTGCTTGGGTTAGGGCTAGGTTTTGTAATAGGTTAGGGCTATGGCAAATGTAAGAACTTTGTTATGATTATGGCTAGTTTTAGGGTTAATGTTAGAGCTAAGTATAGTTTTAGGGTTAAATTTAGGTTTAGGGTGATGTTTAGAGCTCGGGTTAATGTTAGTGTCAGGGTCAGTGTTCAGTTTAGGGTTAAAGTTAATGTGAAAACCAGAATTAGGACTAGGGTTAAGTCTAGGGGAAGGGTTAGTGTTTGGCTTTAGGCTAAGTGTTATTGTTAGGGCTAGGGCTAGGTTTTTCTTTAGGTCTAGGGCTAGACTTATGGATAGATTAGTATTAGGTTTAGGTCTAGGGCAAGTGTTAGGGTTAGGTTTAGGTATAAATTTACCATAGGGCTAGTGTTAGAGTTCGGTTTAGGGTTAGGTTTAAGTTTAGACCTATGATTAGTGTTAGGGTCTGAATAAGAGTCAGGGTTAGGGTTTAGGTTTGGTTTATGGTTAGAGCTAGAATGAGGTCTAGGGTTAGGACTAGTAATAGGTTAGGTTTTTGGTTAGGTTAAGGATTAGAGTTAGGATTAGTATTAGCATTAGGTTTAGGGTTTGGCATAAGGTAAGGGATAGAGTTAGAGCTAGGGTTAGGGCTAGGATTAGGGTTAAAGCTAGGTTTAGGCCTCAGATTAAAGCTAGTTTTTGTGTTAGGGTTATGGCTAGGGTTAGAGCAATGACTAATGTAAGAACTAGGGTTTCTAGGGTTAGTTTTAGGGTTATGGTTAGGGGTTAAACCTCTAGTGTTAGAATTAGGTTTAAGGTTAAGGTGAAATTTAGAGCTAGTATTAGTGTTAGGTTAATAGTCAGGGCCAGGTTTAGTTTTAGGGTTAGGGTTGGGACTCCAATTAATGTTAGGGTTACCATAGGGTTCAATTTATGGTTAGGGTGGTGTTTTGAGCTAGGGTGAGTGTTAGGATATGAGTCCGAGTTAGGGTTAGTATTAAGGTTAAGATTAAGACTCGAATTAGGGCTAGGGTTAGGTCTAGGTGTAGTGTTAATGTATGGTTTAAGTTAAGGTTTAGGTGTAGGACTATTGCTAAGTTTTGTTTTACTGAAGGGTTAGGTTTAGGGCTAGTATTATGATTAGCATTAGGGATAGGGCTATTGTTAATGTTAGGCTTAGGCTTAGGGTTAAGGTAAGATTTTGAGTTAGGGTTAGATCTAGGGTTAGGACTAGGAATAAGGATTAGGCAATGGTTATGGCTGGGTTTAGGGCTAGGGTTAGGGCTAGGGTTATGATTACAGTAATGGATAGGATTAGAAGTGGGAATAGGGCTAGGGTGAGTGTTAGATTTACTCATAGGGCTAGGGTTAGGGTTAGGGTTAGGGATAGGGTTAAAATAGGGTAGGATTAGGGCTAGGGTTTAGTGTTCACCTTAGGCCTAGTGTTAGGGTTAAGGTTAAGTTTAGGTTAAGTAGTAGCATTATATCTAGGTTTAGAGAGAGGGTGAGGGTTACAATTAGGGTTAGGGCTATGGTTAGAGTTAGGGTTATGATTAAGTCTAGGTTTGGGGCTAGGATGAGGGCTACAGTTCATTTTAGGGTTAGGGCTAGGATTAGGGCTAGGGCTAACATCAGATCTAGGGTTATGGTTAAAGATAGTTTTAGGGTTAGGTTTATGGCTACATATAATGTAAGGGTTAGGTTTAGAGCTAGGGGTATTATTAGGGTGAAGTTCTGGGTTAGAAGTTTGGGATAGGTTAAGTTTCAAAGTTAGGGATCAAATTAGCATTATGGTTAGTGTTAGTGTAATCATAGGGTGAGGTTTAGGGTTTAGGTTTGTTTTAGGGTAATGCATAGGTTTAGGATTAGGAATAGGGTTAGGTTTAGGCCTAGGGTTATGGTTATGGCAATTGATAGGGTTAGATCTATGGTTAGGGCTAGGGTTATGGTTTTGATTAGGGCTAAGATTAGGATTAGGGGTCGGGTTAAAACTCAGGTTACGGCTTGGATTAGGGCTAAGTTTTGGGTTACATTAGTGCTAGGGTTAGGGGTAAGGCTAATGTAAGTACCAGGGTTACAATTAGGGCTAAATTTAGGTTTAGTGTTAGTGGTAGGTCTAGTGTTAGGTTTAGGGTTAGGGTTAGTGTGATGTTTAGACTAGGGTTAGTATTATGGGCAGAGTCAGGGTCAGTGTTAGCACTAGTTTTCAGCTTAAAACCAGAATTAGAGCCAAGGTTAGGATTAGGGTTAGGGTTTGGTTTAGGTTAAGGTTTAGGGTTAGGGCTATGGCTCGGATTTGTTTTAGAGCTAGGGTTAAAGTTAGATTTAGAGTTAGGGTTAGGGCTAGACTTAGGGTTATGGTTTGATTTAGAGTTAAATTTAGATCTAGGTTAGGGATAGAGGTAATGATAGGGCTAGGGTTAGGGCTAGATTTAGGGCTAGGATTAGGGTTCCAGTAAAGGATAGGGTTAGAACTAGGGATGGGGCTAGGGTGAGAGTTGGAGTTAGTCATAGGGCTGGGTTAGGGCTAGGGTTAGGAATAGAACTAAATTATGGCTAAGATTAGGGCTAGGTTTAGTTTTGGGGTTAGGCCTAAAGTTAGGTTTAGAGTTAGGATGAAGGCTAGGCTTAGGGCTATGATAAGGGCTGGGGTTTGTGTTAGGTTTAGGGCTAAGATTAGGGCTATGGCTAATGTCAGGTCTAAGCTTACATTTGGGGATAGTTTTAGGATTAGTGTTTTGGCTATGTCTAGTGTAAGGGTTAGGTTTAGTGTAAAAGTCAGCTTTAGATCTAGGAAATTTATTAGGGTCAGGGTCAGTGTTATAGTTTGATTGAGGTTAGAGTTTAGGGTTAGGGCTTGAATTAGCATTAGGGTTATGGTTAGTTTTAGGGTTATGGTTAGGGAGAGTGCTAGGGTTAGGTTTAGGCTAAATGTTAGGCTTTGAGCTAGGGTTAGGACTAAGGTAAGGGTTAGGGTTAGGGTTAGGACTAGGGTTAGGGTTAGGGTGAGGGTTATTGTTAGGGTAGGTTTAGGCCTCCATTAGGGTTAAGTTTTGTGTTAGGTTTAGGCCTAGGGTTAGTGCTATGTGTAATGTAAGATCTAGGGTTCTGATTTGAGCTAGTTTTAGGGTTAGGGTTAGGGCTAGGTCTAGTGTTAGGTTTAGGTTTTGGGTTAGGGTCAGGTTTAGACCTAGGTTTAATGTTAGTGTCAAGGACAGTGTTCAGGTGTGTGGGTTAGGGTAATGATAGGGTTTTGTTTAGAGTTTACATTAGGTTTAGGGTAATTGACAGGGTTGGGGTTACCGGTAGGGTTAAGGTTAGGTCTAGTGTTTGCATTAGGGTAAGGGTTATGGTTAGTATAATGGGTAGGATTAGAGCTACGTTTAGGGCTAGGTTTATGGTTTGGAACAGGTCTTGAATTAGGGTTAGGGTTAGGCATAAAACTAGGGTTAGACTTAGGTTTATGTTTAGTGTAAGGGTTAGGTGCTCAGCTACGTTTAGGGATAGATGAGGGTTAGGTTTATGGTTACTTCTAGGGATAAGATTATAGTTGTCATACGGTTAGGGTTAGATTAGGGCTAGGGACATCATTAGGGATAGGGTTAGGGTTAGGGTAATGTATATGATTAGATGTAGATATAGGGCTATGTTTAACGTTAGATTGTGGTTTAGGCTTAGAGTTAGGGCTATAATTATGTTTAGGTTTATGGTAAGGTTAGGTTTTGAGCTAGGGTTAGGTCTATGGCAAGTGTGAGGTTAGGTCTAGTTTTAGTTTTCCAGTTAGGTTTAGGTTTGGCATTAAGCCTAGGATTATCAATAAGATTAGGTTTAGGTTTAGAATAACGGGTAGGTTTAGAGCTAGGTTTAGTGCTAGTGTTAATGTTAGGATTAGGTCTATAGTTAGGGTTAGATTGAGAGATAGGTGTAGGTTTATGTTTAGAGTAATATTTAGGCTTTGAGCTAGTATTAGGACTAAGGTGAGGGTTACGTTAGGGTTAGGACTAGGGTTAGGGTTAGGGTTATGCTTAAGGCTTGATTTAGGCCTAGGATTAGCTCTAGATTTTGTGTTAGGTTTAGGCCTAGGGTTAGGGCTATGGGTAATGTAAGAGCTAGGGTTATGTTGAGGGCTAGTTGTATGGTTATATTTATGGCTAGGTCTAGTGTTAGGTTTAGATTTTCTGGTAGGGTCATATTTAGAGATAGGTTTACTCTAAAGGCAGGGTCAGTGTTTGGGTTAGAGTTAGAATTAGGGTTACATTAAGAATTAGGACTAGGTTTAGGTTTAGTGGTAGAGTTAGTGCTTTAGTTAGGTTAAGGAATATTGTTAGGGCTAGAGCTAGGTTTATGTTTAGGTCTAGGGCTAGAGTTAAGGCTAGATTTAGAATTTGGTTTAGGTCTAAGGCTAGTATTAGGGTTTGGTCTAGGGTCAGTTTTAGACCTAGGTTTAGTGTTAGGGTCAGATAAGGGTGAGGGTTAGTGTTAGGTTTTGGGATAGGTTTAGAGCTAGAATTAGGTGTAGGGTTAGGACTATTAATAGGGTTAGGGTTTCGGTTAGCCTAAGAATTAGAGATAGGCCTAGGCTTACCATTGGGGTTAGGGTTTTTCTTAGGTTAAGGGATAGCCTTTGAGCTAGGGTTAATGCTAGAGTTAGGGTTAGGGTTAGGGTTAAATATAGGTTTAGAGCTTGGTTAAGTGTAATTTTTGTGTTAGGGTTAGGGCTAGATTTGGGCATTGGCTAATGTAAGAGCTAGGGTTACAATTAGGGTTAGTTTTAGGGTTAGGGTTAGTGTTAGGGGTAGGTCTAGTGTTGGTTTAGGTTTAAGGTTAGGGTAATATTAGAGCTAGGGTTATTGTTAGGATATGAATCAGCATCAGGGTTACTTTTTAGGGTTAGGGTTAGGACTCAAATTAGGGCTAGTATTACCGTTAGTCTTCAGTTTAAGGTGAGGGCTGTGTTTAGAGCTAGGGTGACTGTTAAGATATCAGTCAGGGTCAGGGTAGGTTTTAAGGTTAGGGTTAGGACTCAAATTAGGGCTAGGGTTATGTCTAGGTGTAGTGTTAAACTTTGGTTTAAGTTAAGGTTTAGGGTTAGGGCTGTTGCTCAGTTTTGTTTTAGTCCTAAGTTTAGGGTTTGGTCTAGTTATAAGATTAGGATTAGGGTTTGGCCTAGTGTTAGTGTTAAGCTTAGTCTTTAGGTTAGGGTTAGATTTGGATTTAGCGTTAGATTTAGGATTAGCCTAGGTCTAACTATAGGGCAAGTGTTTGGGCTAGGGTAATGGTTACGCTAACAGATAGTGTTAGAACTAGGGTTAGGGCTATGGTGAGAGTTAGTGTTAGCCTTAGGCCTAGGGTTTCAGTTTGTTTTAGGGATAGGGCTACGTTAAAGCTAGGATTAGGGATATGGTTAGTGTTCAGTTTAGACCTAGTGTTAGGGCTAGGGTTATTGTTAATTTTAGGGTAAGGTACAGTGTTATAGCTAGGTTTAGAGGTAGGGTGAGGGTTAGAATCAGGGTGAGGGCTAGGGTTGGTGTTAGGGTTATGATTAAGGCTAGATTTAGGGCTAGGATGAGGGCTAGGGTTGGTTGTAGGGTCAGGTATAGAATTAGCACTAGGGATAATGTCAGGTCTAGTGTTGCAGTTTGGAGTAGATTTAGGGTTAGGTTTGTGTCAAGTTCTAGTGTAAGTGTTAGGCTTAAAGTAAGGATCAGGTTTAGATCTAGGTGTATTTTAGGGTCAGGATCAGGGTTAGGGTTTGTTTTAGGTTAAGGTTTAGTAATAGGGCTCAAATGAGCATTAGGGTTAGTTAGGGTTAGGGTAATTAATTGGGTTAGGTTTAGGTTTCAGGGCAGGTTTAGGGCAATGGAGAGCTTTAGGGTTAGCAAAAGAGTTAGGGTTATGCCTAGGATTAGCATTAGGATTAGGGTTTTCATAAGGATAATATATAGGGTTAGAGCTATGGTTAGGGCTAGGGTTAGGTTAGGATTAGGGCTAGAGTTAGGTTAGGTTTTGGGTTAGGGATATTAACCCTAGCTTAGCATAAAGTTAGAGTTAGATTTAGGGTAAAGATTAGGTTTTGAGCTAGGGTTAGGTCTAGGACGAACGTTAAGTTTAGTGTTTTGGTCAGGGTTAGGTTTAGGGTTGGGGCTAGGGTTAGGATTAGGTTTACGGTAATAGATTGGGTTAGATGTAAGGTTAGCTTTATGGTTAAGGTTAGGTTTAGATTTAAGTTTAGTTTTAGGGCTAGGTTTACTGTTGCTTTTAGGGTAAGTGTTAGGGTTTGAGTTAGGATTAAGACTATGGCAAGGTTTAGGTTTAGGGTTAGGTCTAGATTTAGGTTTATGTTTTGGGTTACAGTTTTGGTTAGGGTTAGGGATAGGGTTATTATTAGGGTTAATGTTAGATTTAGGTTAATGGGTAGGGTTAGAGCTAGTGTTAGGTCTAGGGTAAAGGTTAGGATTAGGGCTATGGTTAGGGTTATGGTTAGGGTTCGTGCAAGGGTTATGTTTAGGCTAAGGGTTAGGCTTTGAGCTAAGGTTAGGACTAAGGTAAGGATTAGGGTTAGGAGTAGGGTTAGGGTTAGGGTAAGGGTTATGTTTAGAGTAGGTTTAGGCCTCGATTAGGGTTACATTTTGTGTTAGGTTTAGGCCTAGGGTCAGTGCTATGTGTAATGTAAGATCTAGGGTTCTTATTAGAGGTAGTTATAGGGTTAGGGTTATGGCTAGGTTTAGTGTTAGGTTTACGTATTGGGTAAGGTTCAGGTTTAGAGCTATGTTTAATGTTAGTGTCAGGGCCAGTGTTCAGGTTAAGTTAGGGTTATGGTGAAAGCCAGAATAGGACTAGGGTTAGGTCTAGTGGTAGGGTTAGTGTTTAGTTTAGGTTAAGGGTTATTGTTCAGTCTAGGACTAAGTTTTTGTTAAGGTCAAAGTTTAGAGTTATGCAAGATTTAGGATTAGGTTTAGGTCTAGGGCTAGTGTTAGGTTTAGGTTTAGGTTTAGGTATAAGGTTACTGGTAGGGCTAGTTTTAGGTATTGGTTTAGATTTAGGGTCAGGTTTAGACCTATAATTAGTGTTAGGGTCAGAATAAGGGTGTAGGTTAGGGTGAGGTTTTGGGTTAGGGTTAGATCTAGAATGAGGGCTAGTGTTAGGACTAGTAATGGGGTTATTGTTTGGGTTTGGCTAAGGATTAGGATTATGACTAGAGTTAGCAGTATGAATAGTGTTTGGCTTAGGGTAATGGATAGGATTAGAACTAGGGTTAGGGCTAGGATTAGAGTTAGGTTTACAGCTTGTTTTAGGGTTAGGGTTAGGGTTAAATCTAGTGTTCGGGTTTGAATTAGGGCTATTTTTGCTTTAGAGTTAGGGCTAAGGTCTGTCTAAGGCCAATGTAAGAACTAAGGTTATGATTAGGGTTAGCTTTAGGGTTAGAGTTTCAGCTAGGTCTAGGGTTTTGGTTAGCCTAAGGTTTAGAGATAGATCTAGGGTTACCATTAGGGTTAGGGTTTTTCTTAGGTTAAGGGATAGCCTTAGAGCTAGGGTTAATGCTAGATATAGGGTTAGGGTTAGGGTTAGAGTAAAATATAGATTTAGAGCTCAGATTAGGGCTATTTTTTGTGTTAGGGTTAGGGCTAGATTTGGGCATTGGCTAATGTAAGGGCCAGGATAAAATTAGGGTTAGTTTTAGGTTTAGGGTTAGGGGTAGGTCTAGTATTAGGTTTAGGTTTAAGGTTAGGGTAATATTTAGAGCTAGGGTTATTGTTAGGATATGATTCAGCATCAGGGTTAGTTTTAGGGTTAGGGTTAGGACTCAATTAAGAGCTAGGGTTACTGTTAGTGTTCGGTTTAAGGTGAGGGCTGTGTTCAGAGCTAGGGTGACTGTTAGGATATCAGTCAGGGTCAGGGTTAGCTTTAAAGTTAGGATTATGACTTGAATTAAGGCTAGTGTTACTTTTGGGATTTGCTTTAAGTTTAGGGTGTTCTTTAAAGCTTGGGTCAGTGTTCAGCTATGAGTCAGGGTCAGGTTAAGTTTTAAAGTTAGGGTTCAGACTTGAATTAGGGCTAGGGTTACATCTAGGTGTAGTGTTAGGGTTTGGTTTAAGTTAAGGTTTAGGGTTAAGGCTGTTGCTCATTTTTGTTTTAGTCCTAGGTTTAGGTTTTGGGCTAGTTTTAGTGTTAGGCTTAGGCTTTGGGGTAGGGTTCGATTTGGATTTAGTGATCGATCTAGGATTAGTGCTAGGTCTAACTATAGGGCAAAAGTTAGGGCTAGGGTTATGGTTACAGTAACAGATAGGCTTAGAACTAGGGCTAGGGCTAGGGTGAGAATTAGAATTAGCCTTAGGCCTAGGGTTTTGCTTAGTTTTAGGGATAGGGATAGGTTACAGCTAAGATTAGGGGTAGGGTTAGTGTTCAGCTTAGGCCTAGTGTTAGGGCTAGTGTTGTAGTTAATTTTAGTTTAAGCTATGGTGTTATAGCTAGGTTTAGAGGTAGGATGAGGGTTACAATTAGGGATAGGGCTAGGGTTAGGGTTATGGTTGTGACTAAGGCTACTTTTAGAGCTAGGATGAGGGCTAGGGTTTGTTGTAGGGTTATGTCTAGAATTAGGGATAGGGCTAATGTCAGGTCTAGTGTTACAATTTGGGGTAGATTTAGGGTTAGGTTTGTGTCTAAGTCTAGTGTAAGTGTTAGGCTTAGGGTAAGGGTTAGGTTTAGAGCTAGGTGTATTTTTAGGGTCAGGATCAGGGTTAGGGTTTGTTTTAGGTTAAGGTTTAGGGATAGGGCTCAAATGAGCATTAGGTTTAGGGTTAGGGTAATTGATTGGGTTAGGTATAGGTTTCAGGGTACGTTTAGGGCAATGGAGAGCTTTAGGGTTAGCAAAAGGGTTAGGGTTAAACCTAGGGTCAGCTTTAGGATTAGGGTTAACATAAGGATAATATATAGGGTTAGAGCTATTTTTAGGGCTAGGGTTAGGTTAGGATTAGTGCTAGAGTTAGGTTAGGTTTTGGGTTAGGGCTAGTAACCCTAGCTTAGGTTAGGGTTAGGGTTAGATTTAGGGTCAAAGTTAGGTTTTGAGCTAGGGTTAGGTCTAGGACGAGGGTTAGGTTTAGTGTTATGGTCAGGGTTAGGTTTAGGGTTAGGGATAGGTTTTCATTAGGGTTAAGATTAGGTTTAGGGTAATAAATTGGATTAGATGTAAGGTTAGCTTTATGGCTAAGGTTAGGTTTAGGTTTAAGTTTAGTTTTAGGGCTAGGTTTAGTGTTGGTTTTAAGGTAAAAGTTAGGGTTTGAGTTAGGGTTAAGGCTATTTCAAGGTTTAGGTTTAGGTTTAAGTCTAGGGTTAGGTATATTTTCTGGTTTAGGGTTTCAGTTAGTGTTAGGGATAGGGTTATCATTAGGGTTAGGGTTAGAGTTAGGGTAATGCCTAGGGTTAGAGCCAGTGTTAGGTCTAGTGTTAATGTTAGGATAAGGGCTACGGTTGATTTATGTTTAGGTATAGTGCTAGGGTTATGTTTAGGCTAAGGTTTAGTGTTTGAGATTGGGTTAGGACTAAGGTGAGGCTTAGGGTTAGGGTTAGGACTAGAGTTAGGATTAGGGTGAGGGTTATGCTTAGGGTAGGTTTAGGCCTCAATTAGGGTTAGCGTTATTTAAGTTTTGTATGGGATTAGGCCTAGGGTTAGTGCTATGTGTAATATAAGATCTAGGTTTCTGATTAGAGGTAGTTTTAGGGTTAGGGTTATGGCTAGGTTTACTGTTAGGTTTAGGTTTTGGGTTAGGGTCAGGTTTAGAGCTAGGTTTAATGTTAGTGTCAGGGCCAGTGTTCAGGTTAAAGATAGGGTTATGGTGAAAATAAGAATAGGACTAGGGTTAGGTCTAGTGTTAGTGTTAGTGTTTGGTTTAGGTTAAGGGTTATTGTTAGGGCTAGGACTAAGATTTGTTTAGGTCAAGGGCTAGAGTAATAGCTAGATATAGGATTAGGTTTAGGTCTAGTGCTAGTGTTAGGGTTAGGTTTAGGTATAAGGTTACTGGTAGGGCTAGTTTCAGGTTTTGGTTTCGATTTAGGGTCAGGTTTAGACCTATAATTAGTGTTAGGGTCAGAATAAGGGTGTGTGAAGGTCAGGGTGAGGTTTTGGGTTAGGGTTAGATCTAGAATGAGGGCTAGTGTTAGGACTAGTAATAGGGTTATTGTTTGTGGTTGGCTAAGGATTAGAATTAGGACTAGAGTTAGCATTATGAATAGGGTTTGGCTTAGGAAAATGGATAGGATTAGAACTAGCATTAGGGCTAGGATTAAGGTTAGGTTTAGGGCTAGTTTTAGGGTTAGGTTTAAGGTTAAATCTAGTATTTGGGCTTGAATTAGGGCTAATTTTTTTGTTAGAGTTAGGGCTACGGTATGGCTAAGGCCAATGTAAGAACTAGGGTTATGATTAGGGTTAGTTTTAGGGTTAGGGTTTCAGCTAGGTCTAGTGTTAGCATTAGTTTTAGGGTTAGGGTGATATTTAGAGCTAGGATTTGTTTGGATATGAGTCAGGGTGAGGGTTAGTTTTAGGCCTAGGACTCTAATTAGAGCTTGGGTTATGGCTAGTTATGGGTTATTGTTGAGTTTAGGTTAAGGTTTAGGGTTAGAGCCATGGCTCGGTTTTGTTTTTGGGCTAGGGCTTGGTTTATGGCTAGTTTTAGGATCAGCAATAGTGTTAGAGCTTGTTGTAAAATTAGGTTTAGGCTTAAGATGAGGGTTAGATTTAGCGTTTTGGTTAGATCTAAGGTTAGGGCTATGGCTATGGTTAGTGCTAAAGTTAGGACAATTTTGAGGGTTATGGTAACGAATAGGGTTATAAATAGATATAGGGCTAGGGTGTGAGTTAGCATCAGTCTTAGGTCTAGGGTTAGGGTTAATTTTAGGGTTCAAAAAGGGCTAGGATCAGTGCTATGATTATTGTTAGGGTTAGGCCTGTGATTAGGGCTAGGGTTATGGTTAGTTTTAGAGGAAGGGATGTGGTTATATAGCTAGGTTCATTGCTAGGGTGAGCATTATATTTAGGGCTAGGGCTAGGGCTAGGGTGATTGGTCAGGTTAGGATTAAGTCTAGTTTTAGGGCTAGGATGAGGGCTAGGGTTTGTGTTAGGGTTAGGACTAGGATTAGGGCTAGGGATAATGTCAGGTCTATGGTTATGGTTAGGGATAGTGTTAGGGATAGGTTTAAGTTTATGTCTAGTGCTAGTGTTATGGTTAGTTTTAGGCATAGTTTTACTGGTAGGGCTAGTGTTAGGGTTCAGTTTAGTGTTAAGGTCAGGCTTTGACTTAGGGTCAGTGTAAGGGTTAGGTTTAGTGTAGGGGTCAGGTATAGAGCTAGGTTATTATTAGGATCAGAGTATGGGTTAGAGATTGGTTTGATTTAAGGTTTAAAGTTAGGGCTCAAATAAGATTAGGGTTAGGGTTAGAGTAATGGAGAGAGTTAGGTTTACAGTTCAGGTTAGTTTTAGAGTAATGTTTAAGGTTAGTGTTAGGGATAGGGTTAGGGTTTGGCCTAGGGTTAGCATTTGGCTTAGGCTTATGTTTAGAGTAATCAATAGATTTAGTGCTAGTGTTATTGCTTAGGCTAAGGTTAGGATTACGGCTAGGGTTTGGGTTACTCCTAAGGCTAGTGTTAGGGTTATATTTAGGGTAAGTGTTAGGGTTTGAGCTAGGGTTAGGGCTAGGGCGAAGTTTAGGTTTAATATCACAGCTACTGTTAGGATTAGGGTTATGGCTAGTGTTAGCATTAGGGTTAGGGTTATGTTTAAGGTAATGGATAAAGTTAGAGCTAGGATTTGGGCTATGGTTACAGTTAGGATTAGGGATAAGGTTAGGGTTAGGGTTAGAGCTAGGGTTATGTTTAGAGTAAGGGTTAAAGTTTGAGCTAGGGTTAGGGCTAGGGCAAGTATTAGGTTTAGGATTTATGGTAGGGTTAGGGTTAAGGTTACGCTTAGGTCTAGGTTTAGGGCTTGTATTAGGGCTAGGTTTTGTGTGAGATTTATGGATAGTGTTAGGGCTATGGGTAATGTAAGACCTAGGGTTATGGTTATGGCTAGTTTTTTTGGGTTAGGGTTACACATATGTCTAGTGTTAGGTTTAAGTTTTGGGTTAGGATAAGGTTTAGAGCTAGGGTTTGTGTTAGGGTAAGTGTCAGTGTTCAGGTTAGCATTGGATTTTTGGTTAGGGCCAGAATTAAATCTAGGGTTAGGTTAGGGGTAGGGTTAGTCTTTGCTTTAGGTTAATGGTTAATTTAGAGCTAGGGCTAGGTTCTTGTATAGGACTAGGGCTAGAGTTACAGCTATATTTAGGATTAAGTTTAGGTCTAGTGCTAGTGTTATGGTTAGTTTTAGGTATAGGCTTACTGGTAGGGCTAGTGTTAGGGTTCGGTTTAGTGTTAAGGTCAGGCTTTGACCTAGGGTTAGTGTTAGGGTCAGAATAAGTGTAAGGTTTAGGCTGAGGCTTCGGGTTATGGTTAAAGATAGAATGAGGGCTAGGGTTAGGACTAGTAATAGAGTTAGGGTTTGGGGCAAGCAAAGGATTAGGGTTAGAACTAGGGTAGCATTAGGGTGAGAGTTTGGCTTAGGATAAGGAATAGGTTTAGAGCTAGAGTTTGGGTTAGTGTTAGGGTTAGAGTTAGGGTTAGTGTTAAAGCTAGGGTTGAGGCTCAGATTAGCACTAGGTTTTGTGTCAGGGTTAGGACTGTGGCTAATGTAAGAACTAGCTTTACGTTTAGTGATAGTTTTAGGGTTAGGATTAGGGAAAGGTCTAGTGTTTGGGTTAGCTTTAGGGTTAGGGTGATGTTTAGAGCTAGGGTTAGTTTTAGGGTCAGAGTCAGGGTCAGTATAAGTTGTAGGGATAGGGTTAGGACTAGGTGTAGCATTAGGATTTGGTTTAGGTTAAGGGTTAGGATTAGGGCTATAGCTCAGTTTTGTTTGTGGGCTATGGCTAGGGTTAGGGCTAGTTTTCAAATTAGGGTTAGGGCTAGTGTTGGGGTGAGGTTTAGGTTTAGAGTTAGGGTTAGATTTAGAGTTAGGATTAGTTCTAGTTTTCGGACCATAACTAGTGATAGGACTAAGTTCAGGGCTAGTGTTAGGGTTAGGCAATAGATAAGGTTGGTACTAGAAATAGGTCTAGGGCTAGAGTTAGGGCTAATCTTAGGGTTAGTGTTAGAATAAGGGTTACAGTTAGCAATAAATTAGGTCTAGGGTTAGAGCTATGGTCACTGTTAGGATTAGGCCTAGAGTTAGGTCCAGGTTTAGTGTTAGTGATAGTGTTAGGTTTAGGGTTAGGGGAAAGGATGTGGTTATACCTACGTTCAGAACTAGTGTGAGGGTTTAAATTAGGGTTTGGGCTAGGGTTAGGTTTCGGGTTAGGGTTAAGGCTAGCTTTAGGCTAGCTTTAGGATGAGGGCTCTTGTTTGTGTTAGGTTTAAGACAAGAATTAGGTAGAGTGCTAATGTCAGGTCTAGGGTTACAGTTAGGAATATTGTTAGGGTTAGTTTTATGGCTAGGTCCAGTTTAAGGGTTATGTTTAGGGTAAGAATCAGGTTTAGATCTAGGTGTGTTGTTAGAGTTAATATCTTGTTCAGAGTTTGGGTTAGGTTTTGGTTTAGTTTTAGGTCTCAAATTAGCATTAGGGTTAGTGTTAGAGTAAATGATAGGGTTAGGTTTAGTGTTCAGCTTAGGTTCAAGTAAGGTTAAGGTTAGTGTTAGTGTTAGGTTTAGGGTTAGGCCTAAATGGATAGGGTTAGATTTAGGTTTAGGACTAGGGTTAGTGTTAGGTTTTGCATAACTGATAGAGTTTCAGCTAGGGTTAGGACTATGGCAAGGGTTAAGTTTATAGTTTGGTCTAGGGTTAGGTTTACAATTAGGTTTAGTGTAGGTTTAGGTTTAGGGCTAGTGTTATCATGACATTTATCGTTAGGTTTAGGGAACAAAGCATAGAGGCCACACTGAGAACTAATTGAGTGTGTCAAGTTTCAAGCAGCGAGCACAAATCATGTTTGATTTAGAGTTCCAACTGCATCTCTCTATGTAAGGGAAAACAATGTGAAACCTAAAAATTCAAAGTGTTCCTGCAAATGAACGCTTTAACCTGAAAGAACGAAATTTTGGGGTGCCATGTGTGCCTGGAGTACCGATCATTACCGCAAAGTATCAACAAGATCAGTTGAAAAAAAATATTTGCTGAGACTTCAGTAAACTCAGAGTTCTGTAGAAGCCTGGGAAACGCTTTCAAATGAAAGTGTTTTTTTCTTTACTGACAAGTGCCTCTGCTTATCTCTACTTCAAGAGAAAAAAAAAAAGCATGGATATCTCACTGAGAACTAATTGAGTGTGTCAAGATTCAAGCAGTTACAACAAACCGTTCCAAATACATTTTTCCCTATAGGGGAAAATGAAGTGAAACCCCAAATTTCAAAATATTCCTGAAATCGAAAGTTTCAACCTGGAAGCATGAATTTTTTGGGGGCCAAGTGCAACTGGATTACAGATTATTTCTGCCAAGTATCAACAAGATCGTGTGAAAAAATTTGTTGAGATTTCAACTCGGAGTTCTATGGAAGCTTGGTAAATGCTTACAAATGAAAGTGTTTTTTTCCGTGCCTCTGCTTAAGGCTACTTCAGAGGGAAGAAAGCATAAAGAGTGATCTGAGCACTAATTCAGTGTGTCAAGTCTCAAGCAGCTAGCACAAAGCTTGTTTGATATAGGGTTCCAACCACATGTTGGAAATGAAATTAAACCTAATATTCAAAGTGTTCCTGCAAACGAACACTTCAAACTAGAGGAAAAAAACTTTGGGGATCCAATTGCAACTGGCCAAGTGCAACTTTCTTCAGCTGATCCTGTTGATACATGGCAGGAATGATCGATATTCAGGATGCACTTGGCCCTTCAAATGCTTTCTTCTATGTTGACGTGTTCATTTGCAGGAACACTTTGAATTTTTAAATTTCCTTTTGTTTCCCCCTATAGGGACACAGGCAGTTGCAATTCTACATCAAACATGCTTTTTGCTAGATGGTTGGAACTTGACACACTGAATTAGTTCTCAGTGCACTCTGTATCCTGTTTTCCCTCTTGAAGTAGCCCTAAGCAGAAGCAAGGAAAAAAATCCCTAACCCTAACCCTAACCCTAACACTAACCATAACTCTGACCCTAGCCCTAATCCTAACCATATCCCAAAACCTAACCCTAAGACTAACGCTAACACTAACCCTAACCCAAACACTAAACCTAACCCTAACCCAAAAGCTAACACTAACACTAACCATTACTGTAAACCAAACAACTAACCCTAAACCTAATACTAAACCTAACTCTAATACTCACCCTAACCCTAACCCCAAGCCTACACCTAAAACTAACATAAAAGCTAACTTTAACGCTAACACTAATTTTAACCCTAACTCTAACCCTAAACATAATCCTTAACCTAACCCTAATCTTATCCTAACCCTAAACCTAACCCTAACATTAAGCCTAACCCAAACTCTAACATAACACTAACCCTTCACTAACCCTAACCCTAACTATAACACTAACACTAATCCTAACTGTAACACTAACCCTAAACCTATCACAAACCCTAACACTAAATTTAACCCTAAGCCTAATGCTATCGCTAAAACTAACACAAACACAACCACTAACCCTAACGCTAACTTTAAACCTAACCCTAACCCTTACACTAACCCTAAACCTAACTCTAACCCTAAATCTAACCCTAACCCTAACCCTAATCATAACTGTTACCTTAAGTCTAAAACTTACCCTAACCATATTAACTTTAAAATTAACCCTAACCCTAGCACTAAAACTAACCCTAATCCTAATCGTAACCTGAACATTAACCCTAACACAAACACTACCCTAACACTAACCCTAACCCTAAACGTTACCCTAAAAGTTACCCTAACAGTAAACCTAGGCCTAACCCTAACACTAACCCTAACCGTAACACAAACCCTAACCCTAACCATAACAAAACCCTAACCTAATCCTAACACTAAGACTATGTTAATCCTAACTCTACCCTAACCCTTACACTAACCATAAAACTAAACTTAACACTAACCCTAATCCTAACCTTAACACTAAACATAACCCTAACCCTAAATCAAACCCTAAAACAAAATCTAACCCTACCCCTACCCCTAGCCTAATGCTAACCATAACTCTAACCTGAATCCTAAATATAACTGTAACCCTAACCCTAACACAATTCCTAAACCTAACCTTAATACTAATGCTAATTGTTACCCTAAACCTAACACTAAACCTAACCCAACCACTAACCATTACCTAACACTAAACTTAACTGTAACCCTAACCCTAACTGTAACCCTAACCCTAACTCTAACCCTAACCCTAACACTAAACTTAAATCTAACAATAACCCTAACCCTTGCAATAACCCTAACAATAATACTAAACCTAAAACTTACTCTAAACTTAACCCTAATCCTAACCCTAACACTTACATTAAACGTAACACTTACACTAGCTCTAACCCTAATCCTAACTCAAAACCTAACCCTAAAATGAACCTTAACCCTAACCCTAAACCTAACCCTAAAACTAACCATAACCTTAACACTAACCCTAACACTAACCATAACCTATCCCTAACCATAACCCTTAACTTAACACTATCCTAACCCTAAACATAATCCTAAACCTAAGCCTAACTCTAACCCTAAACCTAACCAATTCACTCACCCTAACCCTTACCCTAACAATAATACTAACTGTAACACTAACCCTAACCCTAACCATAACAAAACCCTAACCTAATCCTAACACTAACACTATCCTAACCCTAACCCTACCCTAACCCTAACGCTAACCGTAACTAACCTTAACACTAACCCTAACCCTAACACTAACACTAAACCTAACCTTAACTTTAAATCAAACAATAAAACAAACCCTACCCCTACCCTACCCCTAACCTAATGCTAACCATAATTTTAAATCAAATCCTAAATGTAACCTTAACCCCAACCCTAATAAAAACCCTAACCCTAACACAATCCCTAACCTTAACCCTCATACTAATGCTAACCATTACCCTAAACCTAACACTAACCCTAACCCTAACCCTAACATTTACCTAACACTAAACTTAACCGTAACCCTAACCCTAACACTAACCCTAAATATAACCCTAACCCAAACCCTTACAATATCCCTAACAATAATACTAACCCTCAAACTTACTCTAAACTTAACCCTAATCGTAACCCTAAAATTTACACTAACCCTAACCCTTACCCTAACTCTAACCTTAATCCTAACTCAAACCCTAACACTAACCCTAAAATGAACCTTAACTCTAACCCTAAACCTAAACCTAAAACTAACTGTAACCCTAACAATAACCCTAACACTAACTGTACCCTATCCCTAACCATAACCCTTAACTTAACACTATCCTAATCCTAACCGTAATCCTAAACCTAAACCTGACCCTAACCCTAATCCTAACACTAACCCTTATCCTAATTCTAAACCTAACACATTCACTCACCCTAACCCTAACCCTAACACTAATACTAACTGTAACCCTATCCCTAACCCTAAAACTAACGCTAATCCTAACAGTAATTCCAACCCTAACCCTAACTCTAACACAAACCCTAAACCTAAATATAACACTAAACTTAACACTAACCCTAATCCTTACATTAACACTAACTCAAACCCTGACACAAACACTAAGCCTAAAACTCACCCTAACCCTAACCTTAACCCTAACACTAAAACTAACCATAACTCTATGCCTAACCATAATTTTAACTGTAAACCTAACTTTTACCTAACTCTCACCCTCACTCTTACACAAAACTGAACCCTAACCCTAACCTAAACCTAATGCTAAAATTAACCCTAACCCTAATCCTAATGATAACCCTATCCCTAACATAAACACTAACCCTAACCTTAACTCTAAGCCTAACACTAAACCTAACATTAACCCTTACTCTAACACGAACCCTAACCCTAACACGAACCCAAACCCTAACACCAAACCTAAACCTAACACTAATCATAACCCTAACCCTAATACTAACCCTAACCCCAACCCTCACGCTGAGCCTAACACAAATTCTAACACTAACCCTAACCATAACACTAACCCTCACCCTAAACCTAAATCTAACAGTGACCCTAACACTAACCCTCATCCTAAAGCTAACAATAAACCTAACCCCAACTCTAATCATATCACTAATTCTAAACATAACCATAACCCTAAACCTAACACAAACCCTAACTCAAACCCTAACACTAAACCTAACACGAACCCTAAACCTAAATCTAACCCTAACTCTAAAATTAACCCTAAACATGAACCTAACCCTAAAACTAACCCTAACTCTAATCCTAACCACAATTCTTAGCCTAAAACTAACTCTAATCCTAACTTTAAAACTAACACTAATACTAAACCTAATCCTAACCCTAAAACTAACAATAACTCTAAAACTATCCCTAACCCTAACATTACACTTAACCCTAAGCCTAACCAAAACGCTAACACTGAACCTAACGCTAACCCTAAACCTAACACTAACACTAACAGAGCTGTAACACTAACCATAACCTTAAACCTAACCCAAATCATAACCCTAACCCTAACACTAACTCTATCCCTAAACCTAACCCTAACAGTAACACTAACCCTAAACTTAACCCTAACCCTAATTTTAACACTAACCCTAACCCTAAAACTAAGATGAACCTTAACCCTAAACCTAACATTAACCCTGACACTCACACTAAACTAACACTAACACTGACTGTACCTCTAAACCTAACACAAGCCCTAACACTAACACTAACCCTAAACCTAACCCTAACACTAACACTAACACTAACCCTAATGCAAATCCCAACACTAACAGTAATCCTAACACTAACCCTAAATCTAATGGTGAAAATAAAACTAACCCTAACCCTAACACAAACCCTAACCCAAACCCTAATGCTAAACCTAACCCTAACACTACTAACCAAAACACTATCTCTAAAGCTAACTCTAACAGTAACCCTAACATTAATCATATCCCCAAACCTAGCACTAAGCATAACACTAACCCTAACCCTAAACTTAACCCTATCACTAAACCTGTCTCTAAACATAAAACTAATCCTAACCCTAACCCTAACCCTACGCTATCCCAACCCTAATCCGAACCCTAACTCTAACCCTAACACTAACCCTAGCACAAACCCTAACACTAACATTAACCCTAAACCTAACACAAATTCTACCCGTAACCCTAACCTCACACTAAACCTAAACATAACACTAACAGAAACCCTAAACCTAACACTAACACTAACTGTAACACTAACCCTAACCCTAACACTAAACCAACCTTAACCCTAACCCTAACCCTAATGCTAACTTTAACCCTAACACTAACTCTAAACCTAACCCTAAAACAAAACCTAAGACTATCTCTAACCCTAACCCTAACACAAATACTAACCCTACCCCAATATTAACCCTAAACCTAACCTTAACACTAATACTAACCTTAACCCTAACCCTAAAACTAAACCTAACCATATCTCTAACCCAAACCCTAAACATAATCCTAACCATAATCATAACAATAACTCTAAACCTAACCCTAATGCTTACCCTAACAGTAACTCGAACATTACCTAACCATAACATTAGCCTTAACCCTAAACAAAACATAAAACTAACCCTAAACACAACCTTAAACCTAACACTAACCAAACGCCAAAACAAATCCTAAACCAATCTCTAACACAAACCCTAACCCTAACCCTAATACTAACCCTAAATTTAACCCTAACCCTATAACTAACCCTAATTCTAATCCTAAACATAAAACTTACCCTAACACTAAATATAAACCTAAACATAACCCTAACCCTAACCATAACACTAATCCTAACCCTAACCTTAACACTAACCCTATCACTAACCTAAACCTAATGCTAATCCTAACACTAACCCTAAACCTAACTATAATGCTAACTCTAATACTACCCTAACTCTAGCCCAACCCTAACCCTAACTCTAACACTAAGCCTAACCATAATGATAACCCTAACAGTAACCCTAACCTTAAACATAAACTAAACACTAATCCTATATGTAATCCTTACCCTAACCCTAACCTTACCATAAACCCTATCCCTAAATATAACCCTAACACTAACCATAACACTAACATTAACACTAACAAAAACCATAACACAAACACTAACCCTAAACATAACCATCACCCTAACACTAACCCTGATACTAACTCTAACCCTAATCCTAATTGTAACCCTAACCCTATCCCTAACCCTAACAAAAAACCTAACCTTAACACTAAACCTAACAAAAAAAAAAAAAACCTAACTCTAAACCTAACCCTTTCCCTAACACTACCCTAACCCTAACACAAACCCTAACACTAATCATAACCCCAAACCCAGCCTAACCATAACCCTAACCCTAACCTAAACTTTACCCTAACCCTAACCCTAAAACTAACCTTAACCCTAAATCTAATGATAACCCTAATACTAACCCTACATAAAACTTAACCCTAAATCTAACCCTAACACAAACCTTAACTCTAACCCTATACCGAAACTAACCCTAACCCAAATCTTAACCTGATTCCTAACTGTAACCGTAACCTTAAACCTAACCTCAACCTCACTCTAACAGAAACCGTAACACTAAGACTAACACTAAACCTAACCCTAACCCTAACCTTAACACAAACTCTATCCGTAACCTAAACCTAACCCTTACACTTACCCTAATCCTAAGCCTAAGCCTAACCCTAACCCAACCCTAACACAAAACTTAAACCTAACACTAACCCTAAAACTAACACTAACACTAAACTTAACCCTATCCCTAACCCTAACTCTAACACTAACCCTAACCATAATCCTAACACTAGCCTTAACCCCAACCCTAACCTAACACTAATACTAACACTAAACATATACCTAAACCTATCACTAAATATAACCCTAACCCTAATCTTAACCCTAACCCTAACACTAACTCTAATTCTAATCCTAACCTAAGAGTAACACTAACCCTAAACCTAAACCTAACTCTAAACTTAGCACTAACCCTAACCCTTACAATAACCTAACCCTAACACTAACCCTAAACCTAAACCTAACACTAAACCTAAACGGAAACCTAAACCCTACTGTAACACTAACCCTCACCTTTTGCCTAACATTAACCCTAAACCTATCCCTAACCGTAACACTATCCATAACACTAACCCTAACCCTAACCCAATCACTAACACTATCCCTAATCCTAAACCTAATCCTAGTCGTCAACCTAACACTCACCCTAACCCTAACCCTAACACAAACCCTAACCTGAAACCTAACACTAAACCTAACCCTAAACCTAACCCTTACAATAACTATAACCCTAACCCTAACCCGAATATTAACCCTAACCCTATCTGTAACACTAACACTAAC
>NW_026006235.1:151460-155152 GCF_001458135.2 Marmota marmota marmota
CCTAACCTGAACCCTAACACAAACCCTAATTGAACACTAACACTAACCCTGAACTTAATCTTAACCCTCAGCTTAACCCTAACTGTAACCCTAGACGTAACCCTAACCCTAAATCTAACCCTAACGTTAAACCTAACTCTAATTCTAACCCTAGCCCTAACCCTAAACCTAATCCTAACACTAACCCTAACCCTAACACAAAATTTAACTCTAACAATAACCCTCATCCTAACCTCATCCTAACACTAACCCTAACCCTAACAATAACTCTAACCCTAATCCTAACTCAAACCCTAAACCTAACCCTAACCCTAACCCTCACCCTTACCCTAACACTAAACTTAACCCTAAACCTAACCCTATCACTCACCTTAACCCTAACCCTAACCCTAACCAAAACACTAACCCTAAACTTAACTGTAACCATAACACTAACTCTAAACCTTTTCTTAAACCTAACACTATAATTAACCCTAAACCTAACCCTAAAAGAAATACTAACATTAAACCTAACCCTAACCCTAACACTCACCCTAACCCTAACCTTAACCCTAACACTCATCCTATCCCTAACTTAACTTGAAGCCTAATTCTAAACCTAATACTAACCCTAACCCTAATCCTAATTCTTACCTTAACCCTAACCCTAACCCTAATCCTAACCCTAACCCTAAAACTATCCCTAAACCTAAATCTAACCCTAACATTAACCCTAACCCTAAACCTAGTGCAAAATTTAACACCCTAATCCTAACGTAATCCTAACCATAACCCTAACACTAACACTACCCTAAACCTAAACCTAACTCTAATTCTAATCTTAACCCTAAAACTAACCTGACCCTAAGCCTAATCCTAACCCTAACCCATACCCTAACACTAAACCATAATAATAACCCTAACACTAACCTTAACCCTAACGATAAACCTAAGTATAACACTAACCCATAAATATTCCTAAACTTAACATGATCCCTAAACCTAACCCTTATCCTAATCCTGACACACTAATTCTCACGTTAACCCTAACCCTAGCCATTACACTAACCCTGACCCTAAGAAGAAGCATAACTCTAAGCCTAACACTAATCCTAATCCTAACCCTAACCACAACCATAACACTAACCCTAACCCTAACACTAATCCTAACCCTAACCCTAACACTAAAGTTAACCCTAACCTTAACACTAACCATAACGCAAACCCTAGCACTAACACCAATACTAACCCTAAAACTAAACCTAATACTAACCTTAATCCAAATACAAACCCTAACCCTAACACTAACTTTAAATCGAACCCTAACCCTAAACCTAAACTAAACCTAACCCTAACACTTACCCTAAACCTAAACCTTACCCTAACTTGAACACTAAACCTAACCCTAACCCTAACCATAACAATAACCCTAACACTAACCCTAATCATTCCACTAAGCCTGACCCTAACCCAAACCCTAACCCTATCCCTAACACTAACCCTAATACTAACCCTTACACTAATCCTAACCCTAACCATAAACCTAAAAATAACCCTAACCGTAACCCTAATCCTCACCCTAACCCTAATTCTAACCCTAAAACTAACCCTAACCCTAACCCTAACCCTAACCCTAAACCTGAACTTAACTATAACCCTAACCCAAACACTAAAAGTAACCCTAATCCTAACTCTAATCCAAACACTAACCATAACCTTAACCCTAACATTAAACCTAAACCTAACACTAACCCTAACCATAACACTAACATGAACCCTATCTTTAACACTAACCCTAACATAACTATAACTCTAACACTAACACTAACCATAACACTAACATGAACCCTAACGTTAACACTAACCTGAACCCTAACACTAACCATAACCATAACCCTAACCATAAAACTAACCGTAATCCTAACACAAAACCTAACCCTAACCCTAACACTAACCCTAACCATATTTCTAATCCTAACAACAACCCTAACCCAAACTATAACCCTAACTTTTACTTAATCTTAATGCTAATGCTTACTAAACCAAACCCAAATACTAACACTAACACTAACCTTAATTCTAACCCTAACTGTAACCCTAACACGAACTCTAAACCTAAACATACCACTAAGCCTAACCCTCACCCAAACCATAACTGCAACACTAACACTAACCCTAAACCTAAACCTATCCCTAAACCTAAGAGAAGCCCTAACCCTAAGTCTAACACTAACCCTAACATTAACCCTAACCCTAACTTTAACCTTAAACTTAATCCTAACACTAACAATAACCCTAAACCTAACCCTAAACAGAACCCTCACCATAACGCTATCCCTAAACCTAACAATAACCCTAACACTAACACTAACACTAACCCTAAACCTCATTATAACCCTAAACCAAACACTAATGCTAACAATTTCCCTAACCCTAACCCTATCCCAAAACCTAAACCTAAACCTAACACTGAACCTAAGCCTAAACCTAACACGGACCCTAACCCTAACCCTAACCCTAACCCTAATTCTAACACTAACCCTAACCCTAACCTATGCTAAACTTATCCCTAAACGTAATCCTAATCCTAAGCGTAACCATAAACCTATACATAACCATTTCAGTAACCCTAACTCAAATGCTAACGCTAACCCTAAACCTAAATCCAACACTGTTTAACCCTAACCCTAAAACTAACCCCCCCAAAATTAACACAAACCCCTAACCTAACTATAACCAGAACATTAACCCAACCCTAACCCTAACCCTAACCTAACACTAACCCTAATCCCAAACCTAACCTTATCACTAATTCTAATTCTAACCCTAATGCTAACACTAACCCTAACCTAACACTAACCCTAACCATAACACTTACCCTAACACTAACTCTAACCCTGTCAGGAATGCTAAACCTTATCCTAGCCCTAATACTAACCCTAAATTTAACCCTAAATGAACCTTAACAATAACCCTAAAACTAAGCCTAACACTAACCCTAACTCTAACCCCAACAATAACCATATCATTAACCCTAACCTTAACACTAAACCTATCACTAACCCTAACCCTAACTCTAAGACTAACCCAAACACTAATTCAAATCCTAATCCTGAACCCTAACCATAATACTAAACTAACCCTTACCCTAACCCTAACCCTAAACCTAACCCCATCACTAAACCTAATGTTAACAATAACATGGAATCTAACCCTAATCATAACTGTAAGCCTAACACTAACACTAAACCTAACAGTAACCCTAACCCTAACATTAATTCTAAAATTAACTCTATGCCTAAGCCTAAGCCTAACAGAAATCCTAACCCTAACCTTAATCTAACCATAATGCTTATTCTTGCCTAACCCTAAAACTAATCCTAAATCTAACACTAATACTAACCATAACCCTAATACGAAATATAAACTTATTCATACCAGTAAACCTAACCCTCTCCCAGTTCCTATCCCTAACACTAACAGTAACCCCAACCTTAATCCTAACCCTAATACTAACACTAACTCTAACACAAACCCTAACCCAAACCATAACCCTTACACAAATCTAACCCAAAACCTTACCTAACCTTAACCCTAAACCACACAATAACTGTAACCCTAACCCTAACCTTAAAACTTATCCGAAACCTAAGCCTAACCCTAACTCTAACACAAACCCTAAATCTAACCCTACCCTAACCCTCACCCTAACA
>NW_026006235.1:157741-166772 GCF_001458135.2 Marmota marmota marmota
ACCCTAACCCTAATACTAACCCTTAACCTCATCCTAACCCTAACCCTAACACTAAATCTAACCCTAACACTAACCCAAAATTAACTCCAACCTAAACCTTACAATAATTTTTACCATAAACCTAACCATAACTATAACACTAACCATAACCCTAACACTAAACCTAACCCTAACATTAACCCCAACCCTAACCCTAACCCTATCCCTAACTGTAACCCTAACACAAACCCTAAAACTAAACCTATCCTAACACTATCAGTAACACTAACCCTAACTCCAAACCTAACCTTAACCCAATCCTAACCCTAACCCTTATCCTAACACAAAACCTAACCCAAATCATAACCCTAACTGTAACATAACCCTAACGCTAACACTTACCTAAACCTAACCCTAATCCTAGCCCTAACACTAATTTTAAGCCTAACACCAAACCTAACCAAACCATAACACTAACACTAAACCTTAACCTAATCCTAACTCTAACAAAAACACTAACCCTAATCCTAAATCTAAACTTAACCCGTACACTGATACTAACTCAAACCGTGAACGTTAAACAAACCTTAACCCAAACCATAACCCTGAGCGTAACTCAAGCCTAACACTAACCCTTACCTAAACCTAACCCTAACCAGAACCCAAACACTAAACCTAAACCTAAACCTAACCCTAACAATAACCATAACCCTAACACTAAACCTAAACCTAACCTTAAACCTAACACTGTCAACATAACCCTACCCATAACTTTAACACTTACCCTAACCCTAAACCTAACCTGAACCCTAAACGTAACCCTAACCCTAACCCTAACCTTAATACTAACAGTAACCATAACCCTAACCCTAACCCTAACACTAAACCTGAACCTAACCCTAAACCTAAACTGAACACTAACCATAACTCTAAGCTAAACATAACCTAACTTAACCCTAACCGTAACCCTAACTCTAACTCTAACTCTAATCCTTACACTAACCCTAACACTATCTCGAACCCTAACTCTAAACCTAACCATTAAACAATGCCGAACCTAATGCTAAATCTAACAGTAAACCTAAACCTAACCCTATCTCTAAACCTAACACTAACCCTAACATTAACTCTAAACCTAACTCTAACAATAACCATAAATATACCCCTAACACTAACCAAAGGCTAACATTAACACTAACCATAAACCAAACAATAATCCTAATTCTAACTTAACCCAACCCTAAGCCTTACCTAACCCTAACCCTAACCCAACCCTAACACTAACCCTAACACTATCCGTAACCCTAATCCTAACACTAACCCTACCCGCAATCCTAACCCTATCACTACCCCTAAATCTAACCCTAAACCTAATAAGAACCCTAACACTAAACCTAACACTAAAACTAACCTTAAGTTTAATCCTAACCCTAACCATAATGCTAATCCTATCTCTAACAGTAACCCTTACCCTGACACTAAATCTAACACTAATCTTAACCCTAAACCTAATCCTAACCCTAACCCTAACCCTAACTGTAACTCTAACCCTAATTCTAAACATAATACAAACCCTAAACCTAACCCTAACACTAACACTAATCCTAACCCTAACACTAACCCAAACACAAACCCTAACACTAACCCTAACTGTAACTCTAACCCTAACCCTAATTCTAAACATAATACAAACCCTAAACCTAACCCTAATACTAACGCTAATCCTAACCCTAACACTAACCCAAACACAAATCCTAACATTAACCCTAACTGTAACCCAAACCCTAATTCTAACCTGAAGCCTAAGCATAACCCAAACCCAGAAACTAGCCCTAATCCTACCCCTAACCCTAACCCTAACTCTAAAACTAACACTACACCTAACACTAACCGTAAAACTCACCCTAACCTAACCCTAACCCTACCACGAATCCTAAGAATGACCCTAAACTTAACTCTAAACATAACCCCCAAACTAATCCTAACCCTAACCCTAACACTTACCGTAACACTAACCCTGACCCTAACCCTAAACAAAACCATAACCATAACCCTAATAAAACCATAATGCTAACCTTACCTAACTCAAAGTGTAACCCTAACCCTAAAATTAAACCTAACACTCACCCTAACCCTAAACCTTAACACAAACCCAAACACTAAACATACCGGTAAACCTAACCTAAACTAAACCCTAAATCTAAACCTAACCCTAAACTTAAGCTAATCCTAACATTAACAATAACACTAAACCTAAACCTAACACTAACACTAATTCTAACTCTAAACCTAAAACAAACCTTAACCTAAAAAATAACATTGACTCTAACCTAACCCTAACTCGCAGACTTACCTAATTTTAAGCCTAAGCCTAATCCTAACACTAAACCTAACACTAATCCTAACCCCAACCCTAATCCTAACCCTAACTCTAACCCTAACAAGAAATTTAATCCTAACCCTAACACTAAAACTAACCCTAACCCTAACACTAACACTAACCCTAATGCTAACACTAAATGTAACCCTAACACTAACCCTAACACTAACCCTAAAGGTATACCTTATTCTAAAACTAACCTAAACCTAACCCCCAACTCTGACCCTAAATCTGAACCTATCCAAAACCCTAACACTTACCCTAACCCTAATCATAACCCTAACCATATCCCTAATGTAACCCTAATCCTAACCTTAACAATAAACTAACCCTAACCCTAACTCTAACACTAACCCTAAACTTTCCCGAAAACCTAACACTAACCCTAAACATTATGCTATCCCTAAGAGTAAACTTAAACATAACCCTATCCTTAATACTAACACTAACCCTAGTCCTAACCCTAACACTAACACAAACCCTAACTCTAAAACTAACCATAACCATAACCCTAACTCTAACTCTAAACCTAGCACTAACCCTAAAATTTATCTAAACCTAAGACTTATGCTAACACTAACCCTAATCCAAAACCTAAACCTAACACTGACTCTAACCCTAACTCTAACCCGAACCATAACACTAACTCTAACCCTAACAGTAACCCTACACCCAACACTAACCCTAACCCTAAACCAAATATGAAACCTAACCCTAACCATAACACTAAACTTAACCCTAACCGAAACTCTAAACATATCACTAACCCTAACCCTAACACTAACCTAAACCTATCCCAATACCTAATACTAACCCAAACTTTAGACTTAATCCAAACACGAATCTTAACCCTAACCCTAACACTAACACTAAACCACTCCCTAACCACAAAACTAACCTTAACCCTAAGCCTAAACCTATCACTTATACTAACCCTAACCCTAACCTTCACCCTAACTCTAACCCTCAACCTAAACCTAAACCTAACACTAACAGTAACCTAAAACTAACACTAACCCTAACCCTAACACTAACACTAAACCTAATGTAACACTAAACCTAACCTTATAACAAAACCTAATCCTAAATTTAACCATAACCATAACCGTAACCATAAGATGAAAATGTAATGCTAACACAAACCCTAACCTTAAACCTAACACTAAACATAACCCTAACACTAACCCTAACCCTAACAATAAACCTAACACTAACCCTAAACCTAACTCTAACACTATTCTAAACCTAATCCTATCCCTACCACTAACCCTAAGCCTCGCCCTAATATTAACACCAACACTAACCCTAACCCTAACCGTAAACCTAACCCTAACCCTAACCTTAAGCCTAACCCAACCCTAACCCAAAACATAACCCTAAACCTAACACTAACATTAACCCTAAAACTAACACTAACCCTAACCCTAACCCTAACACTAACCCTAAACCTAACCAAAAATCTAACACTAACACTAACCTTAACCATTACAATAACCCTAAACTAACACTAATACTAACACTAACCCAGATTGTAACCAAACCCTAACCAAAACCTAAACCTAACCCAAACCCTCACCCTCACATTAACCTGAACCCTAACCCTAACACTAACCCTAACCTTAACCCTAACCCTAACCCTAACTTAACCCTAATCGTAAAACTAACCCTAACCTAACCCTATCCCGTATCCTAACCCTAACCCTAACAATAACACGAATGCTAATTCTGACCCTAACCATTAAACAAACCTTAACCTAACCCTAAACCCAACACTAAACCTAACCCTAACCCTAACTCTAACCCTAACACTAACTCTAACACTAAACCTAACACTAATTCTAAACCTAACTCTAACCTTAACCATAACTGTAACCCTAACACTAACCTAACACTAACTTTAAAACAAACCCTAAACCAAACCATAACCATAATTCTAACCTAACCCAACCCTAGGACTTATCTAACCCTAACCCTAACCCAAAACCTAACATTAACCCTAACACTATCCATAACCCTAACCCTAAAATTAAACCTACCTGCAATCCTAACCATACCACTACCCCTAAACCTCACCCTGACACTAACAAGAACCATAACCTTTAATCTAACACTAACCCTAAACTTAACACTAATCGTAACTCTAACCCTAACCCTAATCCTATCTCTAAAAATAACTCTAACTATAACACTAAATCTAACACTAATCTTAACCCTAAACTTAACCTAACCCTAACCCTAATTCTAAACATAATACAAACCCTAAACCTAAACCTAACACTAACCCAAACCCTAACCCTAACACTAATCATAACTGTAACTCTAATCCTAACCTGAACCCTAAGCATAATCCAAACCCAGACACTAACCTAACCATACCTCTAAACCTAACCCTAACTCTAAAACTAACACTATATCTAACAATAACCCTAAATCTCACCCTAACCCTAACACTATTCCTAACACTAATCCTAAACTTAACTCTAAACAGAATGCCAAAACTAATCCTAACCCTAACCCTAACACTAAACATAACACTACCCCCTACATTAACCCTAAACAAAACCATAACCATAACCCTAACATAACCCTAATGCTAACCTTACCAAACCCCAACAGTAACCCTAACCCAAAAACTAAACCTAACACTAACCCTAACCCTAACCTTAACTCAAAACCAAACACTAAACATACCAGTGAACCTAACCCTAAACCAAACCCTAACTCTAAATCTAATCCTAAACTTAAACTAATCCTAACATTAACACTAACATTAACCCTAACCCTAAATTTAACACTAACACTAACTCTAACTCTAAACCTAAAACAAACCCTAACTTAAACCAAAACCTTGAACCTAACCTAACCCTAACTGTCACACTTACCTAATCCTAATCCTAAGGCTAATCCTAACATTAATCATAACCCTAAACCTAACACTAATCCTAAACCCAACCCTAAACCTAACCCTAACCTTAAAACAAAACTGAACCCTAATCCCAACAATAAACTAACCCTAAACCTAACCCTAACCCTAACACTAACCCTAATACTAACCTAAAAACTATACCTTATTCTAAAACTAACCTAAACCTAACCCTAACCCTGACCCTGACCCTAACCTTGACACTAACAATGAACCTATCCCAAACCCTAACACTTACCCTTACAATAAACCTATCCCTAACCCTAATCCTAACACTAATCATAAACTAATGCTAAACCTAAGTGTAACACTAAACCTAACCCTAACACTAACACTAACCCTAAACCTTCCCATAAACCTAACACTAACCTTAACCCTAACCCTAAACCTCAACCTTAAGCTAACCCTAAAAATAACCTTACACATAATCCTAACCCCAATACTAACACTAACCCTACCCCTAAACCTAACACAAATCCTAACTCTAAAACTGACCATAACCGTAACCCTATCCCTGACTCTAAACCTAACACTAACCCTAAAACTTACTCTAGCTCAAAACCTAACCCTAACCCTGACCCTAACCCTAATTCTAACCCTAGACATAACACTAACTCTAACCCTAACCCTAACTCTACACCCAACACTCATCCTAACCTTAAACAAAACACAAAACCAAACCCTAACACTAACACTAACCCTAACCCTAACTCTAAAGCTAAAACTAACCATAACCATAACACTAACCTAAACCTATCCCAATACCTAACACTAACCCAAACCCTAGACCTAATCCAAACACTAACCCTAACCCTAAACCTAAGAGTAACATAATACCACACCCTAACACGAAACCTAACCCTAACACTAAACCTAAACCTATCACTCATCATAACTCTAACCCTTTCCCTAACCCTAATGTAACAGTAACCCTAACCCTATCCCTGACACTAATCCTAACTTTAACCATAACTGTAACCCTAATTATAACCTTAAATGTAACCCTAATACAAACACTAACCTTAACCCTAATACTAAACATAAACCTAACACTAAACCTAGCTCTAACCCTAACACTAACACAAATTGTAACAGTAACACTAATCAAAAACTTAATCCAACCCTAACACTAACCCTACCACTAACCCTAAACCTAAACCTAAACCTAATACTAATTCTAACCTTAACACTAACACTAACACTAACACTAAACCTCATGTTAACCCTAACACTAACAATAACCCTAAACCTAAACATAACCTAACACTAACCCTAACACGAACACTAACCCTAAACCTAACCCTAAACCAAACACTAACCCTAACACTAACACTAACCCTAAACCGAACAAAAAACCTAACACTAACACTAACACTAAAACTAACACAAATTGTAACTGTAACCAATAACCAAAACCCTAAACCTAACCCTAATCCAAAACCTAACCTCAAACCTAAAACTAAAACTATCCTTAACTTTAACACAAACCCTTACCCTAACTCTATACCTAAACCTAACACTAGCTCTAAACCTATTCCCTAACCCTAATACTAACCCTAAGCCTCACCCTAACACTAAACCTAACCCTGTCTCTAAACCTAATCCTAAACCTAAACCTAACCCTAACACTCAACCTAATCTTAAAAGGAACACTAACCCTAAACCTAACACTAACACTAACCCTAACCATAACCCTAAAATGAACGCTAACCGTAAACCTAACCAAAAACATAATACTAAACCTAACCCTAACCCTAACCATAATCACAACCCTAACCATAACGTAACCCTAAACCTAACCCTAAATCTAACACAAACCCTAACTCAAACCATAACCATTACCCTTACCTAACCCTAACCCTAACCCGTACCTAATCCTAACCCTAAACCTAACACTAAACATAACTCTATCCCTAACCCAAATGTTAACACTAAATCTTTCCCCAATGCTAAACTAATCACTAAACTTAACCCTAAACCTAACTCTAAACCTAACACTAACTTTAACCCTAAACATAACCCTAATTGTAACCCTAACCCTAAGTGTAATGCTAAAACTATCCCTGACTCTCTAATTGTAAGCCTTACTATAACCTTATTCCTAATCGTAACCCTAACCCTAACAGTAAACCTAATCCTAATTGTAACCCTAACCTTCACCTAAACCTAACCCTATGCCTAAATGTAACCATAAAATACACCTAGCCCTAAACCTAACCCAAACCATAACCCTAAACCTCACACTAACACTAACCCTAAACCTAACACTAACACTAACCGAAACCCTAACACTAAACCTAAACCTAACTATAAAAAAACTAGGGATAACAGGAACATACCTCAATTTTGTAAAAGCAATCTATGCTAAGACTCAGGCTAGCATCATTCTGAATGGAGAATAATTGAAGGCATTCCCTCTAAAATCTGGAACAAGACAGGGATGCCCTCTCTCACCACTTCTGTTCAACATAGATCTCGAAACACTGGCCAGAGCAATTAGACAGACGAAAGAAATTAAAGGCATAAAAATAGGAAAAGAAGAACTTAAATTATCACTATTTGCAGATGACATGATTCTATAACTACCAGACCCAAATGGGTCTACAAAGAAACTATTAGAGTTAATAAATGAATTCAGCAAAGTGGCAGGATTAAAATCAACACGAATAAATCAAAGGCATTCCTGTATATCAGTGACAAAACCTCTGAAAAGGAAATGAGGACAACCACTCCATTCACAATATCCAATCTTGATGATACTTGGCGGTAAGGATCAGTACACAAATCCCACTTGGCTCCCCAAATTTCATTCTTCCAGGTTGAAGCGTTCGTTTGCAGTAAGAGTTTGAAATTTTAGGTTTCACTCTGTGATCTCCCATATTGATAGATGTAGTTGTAACACTAAGTCAAACATGGTTTTTGCTCGCACCTTGAAACGTGACATAATAAATACTTCTCAGTGCTATCTGTACACATTGTTTCCTTTTGAAGGAGCACTCAGCAGAGACTGTGGAAAAACACTTTCCTTTGAAAACCTTTGACAAGCTCTCAAAAAACTACGAGTTTCCTGAAATCTCAGAAAACACTTTTTGAACCTATGTTGATGATAATTGGTGGTAAAGATCAGTACACAAATCCCACTTGGGCCCCAAATTGCTTTCTTCTAGGTTGAAGCATTCGTTTGGAGTGACAGTTTGAAATTTTAGGTTTCACTCTATTTTCTCCCATATTGATAGATGTAGTTGGAACTCTAAGTCAAACACGGTTTTTACTCGCAGATTGAAACGTGACACAATAAAGTAGTTCTCAGTGCAATCTGTACACATTGTTTCCTTTTGACGAAAACCTAAGCAGAGACTGGGGAGAAACACTTTCCTTTGAAAGCCTTTGACAAGCTTCCAAAGAACTACGAGTTTCCTGAAATCTCAGAAAACATTTTTTCACCCAAACTTTATGATACTTGGTGGTAAGGATCAGTACTCAAATCCCACTTGGCCCCCCAAATTTCATTCTTCTAGGTTGAAGCGTTCGTTTGCAGTAATAGTTTGAAATTTTAGGTTTCACTCTATTTTCTCCCATATTGATGGATGTAGTTGTAACGCTAAGTCAAACACGGTTTTTGCTCACACCTTGAAATGTGACACAATAAATACTTCTCAGTGCTATCTGTACACATTGTTTCCTTGTGAAGAAGCCCTGTGCAGAGACTGGGGAAAAACACTTTCCTTTGAAAGCCTTTGACAAGCTTC
>NW_026006235.1:178773-214796 GCF_001458135.2 Marmota marmota marmota
GCCAGTGTTAGGGTTTGGTTTATGATTAGGGTCAGAATAAGGGTCAGGGTTAGGGTTAGTGTTTGGGTTATGGTTATAACTAGAATGATGGCTAGGGTTAGGACTATTTATAGAGTAGGTTTTGTATTAGGCTAAGGATTAGGGTTAGGACAATGTTTAGTATTAGGGTTAGGGTTTGGCTTAGTGTAAGGGATAGGATTAGTGCCAGGTTTAGGTTTAGGGTTAGGGCTAGTGTTAGGGTTAGGTTTAGGTATAGATTAATTGCTAGTGTTAGTGTTAGGGTTCAATTTAGGGTTAGAATACAGTTAGGGGTAGAATAAGTGTCAGGTTTGGGTTATGGTTAGTGCTAGAATGAGGGCTAGGGTTAGGAGTAGTAATATGATTAGGGTTTGGGTTAAACTAAGGATTAGGGTTAAGAATAGTGTTAGTATTAGGTTTAGGGTTAACTTGGGGTATGGTATAGGGTTAGAGCTAGGGTTAGGGCTATGTTTATGGTTAGGGTTAGGGCTAGTGTTAGGGTTAGATTTAGGGTTAAAGCTTGGGTTAGGTCTCGGTTTATGGCTAGGTTTTGGTTAGAGTTAGGGCTAGGTTTAAAGTTACGGACAATGTATGGACTAGTGTTACGATTTGAGCTAGTTATAGGATTAGGGTTAGGACCAGGTCTACTGTTAGGGTTAGGTTTAGGGTTAGGGTGATGTTTAGAGCTAGGGTTAGTGTAATCCTATATTTTACCCTAAACATAAGCCTAACCCAAATGCTTACAATAGGACTAAACCTAACTGTATAGCTATCCTTAAGACTATTAAAAACCCTAAACCTAACCTGAACCCTAAACCTAACCATATCCATTACTCTAAAAGTAATACTAATTTAAGTCCTAACCCTAAACCTTAACTGAAACCAATCCCTAATTTTGACCCTGACCCTAATAATACACCTAGCTCTAAATCTGACCTTTACCCTAAATCTAACACTTACAGTAGACCTATTCATAACCAAACACTACAATTACACTTAAGCATAATGATAAACCTTACATTAGGCCTAGCCTTAATCCTAGCTTTAGTCCTAACACAAACCCTCATCCAAGACGTAAATCCTGCTTTAATCCTCTCACCCTAACCCTAACCAAAGACCAAATCCTAACCATAAACCTAGCCCTACACTTAACTCTAAATTTATCCATTACCCTAAACATAACCTTTATCCTAATGCTAAACCAAGGACTAAACCTAACCATATCAATATCCCCAAAACTATCAATTACCCTAAACCTAACCTGAAACCTAAACCTAACTGAATCTTTACCCTAAACCTAATCCTAACTCTATTTCGAACCGTAAACCTAAACTCAAACCTAAAGCAATCCCTAACACTGACCCTGGCCTTAAGAATTCTCCTAGCTATAAACTTGATTCTTACCCTATAACTAACCTTTACAATAGACCTAGCTATAAAACTTTCCCTAAAACTATCCCTAACTGTAACCCTAGACTTGACATTACCCCTAGCAATAATTCTAACCCTAACCCTAACACAAATCCCAGCCCTTTTCCTAGCCCTAAACCTAGCCATAATTATAACCCTAACTGAAACTCTAGGCCTAACCCTGATACTAACCCTAGCCCTAATCTTAGCCCTAATTTAGTTCTATCCCTAACACTAGTCCTAAGACTAACTCTCACTCTCACATTACAACTTTCACTCATTCTAACCCTATCCCCTACCATAACGTTAATCCTAGCCCTAACCCAAGTCCTAACCCTTGCCGTATCCTGTGCCCTAGCACTAACCTTACACAAATCCTAACTCTAAATTGAGCCCTAACCCGAAGACTAAGCCAAACCCTAACACAAGCCCAAACCACAACACTAATCCTAAAACTAGCCCTAACCCTAGCCCTAGCCCTATAACAATACCTAGCTATTGCTATAAACCTAACCCTTAACCTCAACCAAATCCTAACTTTAAACCTAGTCATAACCCTAGTCCTAATATGAGTTGTAAGCCGAAATCTTAAACTAACCCTAAACCTGTCACTGACCCTAACACTACTACTTCTATATATCATCCTAACCCTAAACTTAACCCTAACACTAACTCTAGCCCTAAAACCCTAAAAATAGCTGTAAACATCACCCTATTACATACATTAGCACTAACATTAACCCTATTTCTAACTTAACCCAAAACCTAGCCCTAATCCTAGCTTTAAACGTAGCCCTATTTGAAACCATAAACCTAGCCATAAACCTAACTCTAACTCTATCCATTACCATAAACAGAACCATAACCCTAATACTAACCGTAGGCATGAACCTAAACCTATCCCTAATCTTAACAAAATCCATTACCCTGAACCAAACATGAACCTAAACCTAATCCTATCATTACCATAACCCTAACACTAACACTAATTCGAGCCTTTACTTTAAACCTTAACCTATCCCAAACCCTAACCCGGATCTTGACCCTAAAAAAACTCCTAGCCCTAAAATCGAACCTTACCCTACATCTAGCCATTACCCCAGACATCCCATAATCCTAACCCTAAAACTATCTTTAACCATAATTATGGACCTGAAATTAGCCCTAGCCCTAATTTTAGTCTTAAACCTAAAACAAATCCTAGACCACGCCCTAGCCCTAAAACCTAGATTTAGTCATAAATCTAACACTAACCCTACCCCTAAACCTAATTCTAACCCTCACCCTACCTCTATAACTACCTATAATGCTATCTCTTTCTCTAAACTTAACCCTAATACTAACCCTAAATCTAGGCTTAAGTCAAACAATAAACCTAACCCTAATCCTAGCACTAATTTAGCCCTATCTCTAACCCTAACACTAACCCTAGCCCTAAGACTCACTCTAACTCTCGCCCTATACCTATCCCTAGATTTAACCCTATCCCTTACCATAACCATAACCCTATCCCTAACCCTTGCCCTATACTTAGTGCCAGCCCTAAAACTAGATCTAACTATAACTCCAAATCTAACCCTAATCCTAAGCCTAAGATTAATACTTACACTAGCCCTAAACCTAACCCTAGGACTAAAACAAAACCAAGCAATAGCCCTGACCCTAAATATTAAATTACACCAAACACTAACTCTAAACCTAGACATATCCTTGCCCTAATTCGAGTTCTAACACTAACTTTAAAATTAACACTGACCCTGACTCATATCCTAACACTGAACCTAGCTCTAAATACTACCCTCACCTTAAACTGAATGCTAAGAATAACCCTAACAATAATACGAATCCTATCTCTAACTCTAAAATGAACCATGACCTTATTCTTATCCTAACACACATTCTAGCTACAAATATCACCCTAAACTTAAACGTAACCCTAACACTAAATCTAACCATAGCACTAAAACTAACCTAATTTTAACCCTAGGTCTTACATTAGCCGTGGCTCTAATCCTATCCTTAACCCTAACAAAAAATCTAGCCCCAATCAGAGCCCTAAACCTAGATGTAACCCTAACTACAACCCTAACCATAGCTCTAACCCTAGCTCTAAGCCATTCCCTTACCCTAAGCAAAACCTAAGGGTAACCCTAAATCAATCCCTTAACCTAAGCAAAACCTAAGGATTAAGGGTAACCCTAGACCTATCCCTAATCCTTAGGCTAACCAAAACCCTAACTCTATTAATAGCCCTAACACTTGCTCTCATTCTAGCTCTAACACTATCCAAATTCTAACCCTTACCCTGACCCTTATACTGACCCTACCACTATTCTTAGTCTAACTCTAACCCTAACCCTAACCCAAAATCTCTGGTAATCCTATTACTAGACCGAACCCTGAAGCTAACTCCTAGCCTAGCCCTAACCGTAGCTCAGAAACTAACCCTTATGCTAAACATAACCCTAAACCTAACCATAGTTCTAACCCTCACTCTAACCCTAACTCAAGACCTAATCCTAACCATAACCCTAGCCCTATCTTTCACTCTAACTTTATCCATTATTCTAAACATTAACCTAACCCTAATGCTAACCCTAGGCCTAACCCTAATCTTATCACTATCCCTCAAACTGTCAATTACCCTAAACCTAGCCTGAACCCTAAACCTAACCTTATCATTATTCTAATGCTAACCCTAATGCTAATTCGAGCCCTAATACTAAACTCAAACCTTAACCAAAGCCCAACAATGACCCTGACATTAATAATTGCCCTAGCTCTAAACTGATTATTACCTAATCCTACACTAGACTTAGACATGAACCTAACCCTAAAACTATCCCTAACCATAATCCTTGACCTGAATTTGCCCAAGCCATAATCCTAGCCCTAATCCTAGCACAAACCCTAGTCCTTTTCCTAGCCCTAAACATAGCCTTAATTATAACCCTAACCATAACCCTAGGCCTAACCCTAACAATAACCCTAGCCCTAATCATAGCCTTAATTTAGCCCTATCCCTAACCCTAACCCTAACCTAGCCCAAAAACAAACTCTAACTCTCAGCCTATCCCTAAATCTAGTTCTCACCCTAAACTTTACTGGAAGCCTAATCCTACACAAACTGTAGTTCTAACCCTAGTCCTATTCATATCCCTGGCAATAACTCTAGATCTAAACCTAACTTTAAATCTAACCCTAAAAATTAGCCTAAGCCTAAACCTAACCCTAGCCCTAACCCTAAGGGTAATACTAAAACTAGCTAATCAAAAAACTAGCCCTAACCCTAGATCTAGCTCTAAAACAAAACTAATCCATAGACCCAACCCTAATCCTTAACAAAAATGAAGCCCTAATCCTCCACCTAGCCCAAAACCTAGCAATAATTTGAGTCTTAAGCTGAACCCTAAAACTAATCCTCACCCTGACTCTGACCTTAACTCTAACCCTAGGTCTAAACATCACCCTAAACCTAAACCTAAAAATAACACTAGAACTAGTCCTAACCCCTAACACTAAAATTAGCCCTAATCATAACCCTAATATTTACATTAGCCATAACCCTAACCCTAGCCCTTACTTAACCCAAATCTTAGCCCTCTTCAAAGCCCTAACACTAGCTTTAATCCTAAACTTAAATCTAACCCTATCACTAATTGTAACCATAACCCTAGCTATAACCCTAGCTCTAAACCTGTCCATTACCCTAACCATAACCATAACCCTCATGCTAACCCTAGGCCTAAACCTAACCATATCCCTAATCTTCACCCTATCCATTACCTAAATCAAACCTAACCCTATCATTATGCTGATCCTAACCTTAATATTAATTTGAGTCCTAAATTTAAACCTTAACCTATCCAAAATACTAATCATGACCATGACCCTAATAATACCCTTAGCTCTAAACCTGACCTTAACACTAAACCTAACGCTTACAAAAGGTGTAGCCATAAACCTAACCTTAAACTATATTTAACTATAACCCTAGACCTGAAATTAACCCTAACCCTAATCCTAGCCCTAAACCTAGTCTTAATCCTAACCCAAACAATAACCCTAGCCCTAACTCTAATTTTAACCCTCAACCTAGCCCTTAACCTAGCTATAACCCCATCCCTTACCATAAACCTAACCATAAACCTAAACCTAACCCTAACCCCTGCCGTAACTCTAGGTCTAATACTAACACTAAGCCTAGCGCTAATCCTAGCCCTAATTTAATTCTATCCTTACCCTAAACCTAGCCCTAAGACTAACTATAACTCTTGATCTAGCCCTAGCCATTGTTCTATCCTTAGCCCTAGTCCTAACTCTAGATCTAAACCTAACTCTTTTTTTTTTTTTTAATATTTATTTATTTATTTATTTTCTCGGCAGACACAACATCTTTGTTTGTATGTGGTGCTGAGGATCGAACCCGGGCCGCACGCATGCCAGGCGAGCGTGCTACCGCTTGAGCCACATCCCCAGCCCTAAACCTAACTCTTAATCTGAAACTAACTCTAAATTTAACTGTAATCATAAGCCAAACCAAACCCTAACACTATCTCTAACCATAAAGCTAATCATAAAACTTGTTCTAGCCATGTCCTAGCCATAAAAAAAGCAAGCTATGTCCCTAATCCAAACCCTTAACCTAACCAAACCCAAACCTTACTCCTAGCCCTAATCCTAACTCTAAAAGTTACCCTGAACCTGATGCTGACCATAACACTAATCCTAGCTCTAATCATCACCCTAACTTAAATTAACCCTAACACTAGACCTAGCCTTAACCATAACCTCAAAACTAGCCTTAATAGTAACCCTAATTCATACATTAGTCATTGTCCTAAATCTATCATTAACCATAACAAAAATCCTCCCCTGGATCTGAGCCCTAAACCTAGCTTTAACCCTAATCTTAACCCTAACACTAGCCCTACACCTAACCCTAACACTAGCCCTAAACCTAACCCTAACACTAGCCCTAACACTAGCTTTAATCCTACCCCTTACCCTAAACCAAACCCTAACCCAAATGCTAACCCTACCCCTAACCCTAATCCTTAGCATAACTTCAACTCTTACAATATTACTAGTATTAAAACTAGCCCTCATTCTACCTCTAAACCTAACCCTGACCCTATCTGACCTAACAGTAACCTTAGGTGTAAACCTGACTCTAAACCTAAACCAAACGCTAACAGTAGACCTACCAGTAACCCTATACTGATACCTAAGCCTAATACTAGACTTAGACCCAATGCTAATTTTAAATATAACTATAACTCTAGCCCTAGAACTAAACAAAATCCTAGAACTAGCCATAAAAATAACCCTTAACCTAAACCAAACACTTACCCTATCCCTAGACCTAACCCTAGACCTAATTCTGGCTCTAACCCTAAACCTAACTCTATCCTGAACACTGACCCTGATCCTAACACTTAAACTAGCTTTAAACCTGACACTAACCCAAAACCTAAACCTAACACAAGACCTAGCTATAACCCTAAACCTAAAAGTTGCTCTAAACGTAACTCTAGTTTTTACATTACCCGTAGTCCTAATGCAAGACCTAAATCTAACACAAAACCTAGAGCTAATCCTAGGCCTAAACTTAGATCTAAGCATAAACCTAAGTCTAGCCCTAACCCTAACCCTAACTCTAACCATAATCCTCTCCATAGACCTAACCCTAGCTCAATGCCTAACCCTTACACTAAACATAACTCTAGCCCTATCCTAAATCTTAATTCTAACCCTATCCCTAATTCTAAAGTTAAACATAGCCCAAGCTTTAACTCTAACAGTATTCATTACCATAAAACTAACCTTAACTCTAATTAAAACACTATCCCTATTACTAAACCTAACTCTAACCATAATCTTGAACTTAGAACTAAACCTAAACCTAACCCTCACACTAGCCCTAACCCTAGCTCAAATACTAACCATTATCCTGACCTAACCATAACCCTAACCCTAAACCAATACTTACCCTAACCCTAACACTTATGCTAAACCAAACCTTAACCTTATCCCTAAACCTAACCCTAATCCTAGACATAATCCAAACCATAAACTAGCCATAACCCTAGCTCTAAATCTATCCATTTCACTAAGCATAACCCAAACCCTAATGATAACCCTAACCCGATCGCTGAAATCTAACACATCTCTTACCCTAAACCTTAACAAAAACCTGAAATAAACCCGTCCATTACCTTAACTGTAAACCTAACCCTAACGCTAATTCGAGCCCTAACCCCTTAATCTTAATGTAAGCCAAATGCTAACCCTGACCCTGACCATACACTAATAATAACCCTAGCTCTAAAGCTGACCTTTAACATAAACCTAACCTTTACACTAGACTTAGCCATAACCTAACCCTAAAGCTATCCTTAAAGATAACCCTAGAACTGGTATTATCCCTAGCCCGAGTCCTAGCCCTAACCCTATCAGAAAATATACCACTCATCCTAGCCCTAATCCTAGCCTTAATCCTAAACTGAACCATGACCCTAGGCCTAATCCTAATATAAACCCTCACCCTAGCCATAAAACTTGCTATAACCCCACTCATTGCCCTAAACTTAACCCTAACCCCAGTGCTAACCCTAACACTAGCCCAACCCCAAGGCTTAAATCTAACACTAACCCTAGTCCTAATCCTAGCCCCAATTTAGTCTTAACTCTAACCCTCACCTTAAGCATACTTTTAAGAATAACTGTAATTCTCACCCTAACTTATCCCTAGTTGTAACCATATTCCTTACCATATCCTAAACCTGGACCTATCCCTAGCATGAGCCCTAACTCTAGATCAACCCTAAATCTAAATTTAAACCTAACCTAACCCCAAGCATAAACTTCACTCTAACACTAGCCCTAACCCTGATGCTAATCCAAAGTCTAGTCTTAAACCTATAGCCCTAGCCCTAAAACAAAATTGAGCCATAGCCCTAACCGTAACCCTTAACCTATACCAAAACCTAACCCTACCCCGTAGCAATAACTTTAGTCCTAATTCAAGTCCTAAACTTAACAATAAAACTAAACCTTACCCTGAAACTGACTCTAAATATAAACCTTGATCTAAACATCACCCTAACCCTAACCCTAAAACTGGCACTAAGTGTAACACTAGTTCATACATTAGCCATAACCCAAAACCTAGCCCTATTTGAGACTTAACCCTAGTTTTAAACCTAACCCTAACCCAAAACCTAGTCCTTATTAGAGACATAACCCTAGTTTTAAACCTAAACCTAACCCAAAACTTAGCCCTAAACCTATCCCTAAACCTAGCCAGAATCCTAACCATAACCCTAGCCTTATCACTAGCTCTAAACCTATCCATTACCTTAACCATAACCATAACCCTAATGGTAATCCTAGGCCTAACCCTAACCTTATTGCTAACCCTAACTTTATTCATTAACCTAAACTTATCTTGAACCCTAAACCAAACCCTATTATTACCCTAACCCTAACCCTAATGATAATTTGAGCTCTAATCCTAAACTTAACCTAAGTCAAACCCTAACTCAGTCCCTTCCCGTAATAATATACCTAGCTCTAACCCTGACCCTACCCCTAAAACTAACCCTTATACTAGACCTAGCCATTAACCTAACCCTAAAACTATTCCTAATGTAACCATAGACCCGACAATTGCCCTAGCTGTAATCCTAGCCCTAACCTTAACATAAAGCATAACCCTAACCCTAACCTTAACCCTAACCCTCATCATATCCATAACCATAGCCTTAAACTTAGCTATAACCCTATCAATCACCCTAAACATAGCCCTAATTCTAATGCTAACCCTTGGCCTAAATCAAACCCTATGTCTAACCTAACTACATCCATTATGCTAAACCTAACCTGAACCCTAAACCTAACCCTGTCATTGTGCTAACATAAACCCTAATGCTAATTTGAGCCCTGAACCTAAAATCTAAACTAAACAAAACCCTAAACATGACCCTGACCCTAATAATACCCCTAGCTCTAAATTTAAACCTTACCCTAAAACTAACATTTACACTAAACATAACCATAAACCTAACCCTAAAACTATCCCTAACCATAACCCTAGAACTGACATTTTCCCTAACACTAATCCTAGCCCTAATCAAAATACAAAACCTAGCCCTCATCTTAGCCCTTAACCTCGTCTTAATAATAACTCTAATGAAACCCTAGCCCTAACCATAATTCTAATCTTTGTCTTAGCCATAAACCTACCTCTAACCCCATTATTTACACTAAACATAACCTTAAGCCCAGAACTAACCCTAGCGCTAACATAAACATAAACCTAGCCCTATTCCTAGCCCTGATTAAGCCCTAATCCTAGACCTTAACCTAGACATAAGCATAACCCTAACACTATCCCTAGCACTAACCATAACCCTAACACTGGCCCTGGCCCTAACCCTACTCAAACTCTAATACTTACCCTAAATATAACAAAACCCCTAATCTCCAACCGAACCCTAAACCATGCCCTAATCCTATCTGTAACCATAACACAAATCCTATCACAAACTCTATCCATTACCTTAAACATAACCCTAACCCTAATGCTAACCCAAGCCATCACCGTAACCCTAACCCTAACTGTAGCCCTGACTCTAACCCTAAACCTCACCCTAGCTCAAACCTTAACACTTCTACTAAACCTAACACTAACACTAACCCTAGGCCTATCTCTAAACCTAGCCAAAATCCTAAAGTTAACTCAAGCCCTAACACTAGCACTAACCCTATCCTTTACCCTTAACATAAACTTGACCCAAATGCTAACCCTATTCCGAACCCGAATCTTATCGCTAACACTGACCCTATCTATTACTCTAAACCTAACCTGAACCCTAAACCTCACACTATCCATTACATTAACCCGAACCCTAATGCTAATTTGAGACCTAACCCTTAACCTTATCCTAAACCAAGCCCTAAACTGGACTCTGACCATAATAATATGCCAAGCTCTAAACCTGACCTTTACCCTAAACCTAACTTTCCACTAGACCGAGCCATAAAACTAAAGTTAACACTATTCCTAACCATAACTCTAGACCTGACATTAGCTCAGCTCTATTCCTAGCTCTTACCCTAACACAAACCCTGGCTCTCATCCTAGCCCTAAAACTAGCTTTAATCCTAACCCTCACCCTCACCCTATTCCTATACCTAATTTTAACCCTTGCCCTAACCCTGAAGCTAGGCATTACCTTTTCCCTTTCCCCCAAACTAACCATAACCCTAACAATAACACTACCCATAATTCTAGCTCTAACATAGGCCTAACCCTAACACCAAAACTAGTGCTAATCTACCCCTAATTTAGCCCTAACCCTAAGCAAAGCCCTAACTCTAGCCCTAAGAATAACTCTAACTCTCACCCTAGCTGCATTTCTATTTCTAAATCTGTCCATTACCATAACCCTAACACTAGTCCTAACCTTAGCCCTTACCCTAGATCTAACCATAACCCTAATTCTAACCTTAACCTTAAGCCTAAACCTCACCCTACCATAAGCTGAATACTATCGCTAATCATAGAACTATAGAATCCAACCCTGGTCCTAGCCTTAAAACAAAACCGAGCCATTAATCTAACACTAAACCTAACCTAAACCAAACCCTAACCCTACAATTAGCCATAACCCTTGCTCAAGTTCGAGTCCTAATAATAATAAACTAATCCTTACCCTGACTCATATCCCAACACTAACCTTAGCTCTATATATCACCCTAAAAATAAAGCTAATGCTAACACCATTCCTAGACCAAACCCTAACCCTAAAACTAACCCTAATAATAACCCTAGTTCTTACATTAGCCATGGTCCTAACACTAGCCCTAACCCCAAAACAAATATAGGCCTAATCTGAGCCCTAAAACTATATTTAAACCTAACCCCAACCCTAACCCCAGCCCTAAACCTAACCCTAAACATATCTCTAAGCCTAGCTCTAACCCTATCCCTTATCCTAAGCCAAACCCTATCCATAATGCTAACCCTTGTCCTAATCGTAACCCTTAGCCTAAATCAAACACACCCTATTTTTAGTCCAAACCCTAGCGCTAATTCTAGCTCTAAACCTGACCCAAAACCTAACCCTAGCCTTCAACCTTATTCTGACCATCACAATAATTATAGGTCTAAACCTGACCCTAACCCTAAACTGAACCCTGAAACAGCCCTACCAGTAAACTTTTACCTAAACCTAACCCTAACACTACCCCTAGACCTAAACATAATCCTAAATCTAGTGATAACTCTAGCCCGAGACCTAAACAAAAACTTAGTCCTGGCTCTAAAAATAACCCTTAACCTAAACCAAACAATAATACTACCCCTAGACCTAAACCTACTCCTGATTCTGGCTTTCACCCTAACTCTAATCTGAACACTGACCCTGACACTAACACTAAACCTAGCTCTAGAACTGACTCTAAACCAAAATCTAAACCTAACACTAGACCTAGCCATACCCCTAACCCTAAAACTGGCCCTAATTAGAACCCTAGATCTTACATTACCCATAGCACTAACTCTAGACCTAAACCTAACACAAAACCTAGACCTAATCCAAGACCTAAACCTACCGTAAGCATATCCCTAACCCTAAACTTGTCTAACTCTCACCTTAGACATAAGCATAGCTCAAAGCCTAACATTTGGAGTAAACATAACCCTAGCCTTATCCCTAACAATAACCCTAACCCTAGCCCTAACTCTAACCCTAACCCTAAACTTATACATTACCCTTATGATAACCCTATTCCTAATGCTAACCCTAGGGCTAACCCTAACCCTATTGCAAACCCTAAATCTCTCCATTACCCTAAACCTACCCTGAACCCTAACCCTAACCCTATCTATTACCCTAAAATATAACTATAACCCTAATGCTCATTTGAGCCCTATGCCTAAATCTTTTTTTTTCTATCATGTTTTTTTTTTCCATTTTTTTAAATTATTAGTGCTTCAAAACATTACATAGCTCTTGACATATCATATTTCATACATTTGATTTAAGTGGGTTATGAACTCCCATTTTTCTCCCGTATACTAATTGCAGAATCACATCGGTTACACATCCACATTTTTACATACTGCCATACTAGTGTATGTTGTATTCTGTTGCCTTTCCTGTTCTCTACCATCCCACTTCCCCTCCCCTCACCTCCCATCTTCTCTTTCTACCCCATCTACTGTACTTCATTTCTCTCCCTTGTTTTTTTCCACTTTCCCTCACTTCCTCTTATATGTAATTTTGTATAACCATGAGGGTCTCCTTCTATTTCCATGCAATTTCCCTTCTCTCTCCTTTTCCCTCTGACCTCTCGTCCCTATTTAATGTTAATCTTCTTCTCATGCTCTTCCTCCCTGCTCTGCTCTTAGTTGCTCTTCTTATTTCAAAGATGACATTTGGCATTTATTTTTTAGGGATTGGCTAGCTTCACTTAGCATAATCAGCTCTAGTGCCATCCATTTCCCTGCAAATGCCATGATTTTGTCATTTTTTAGTGCTGAATAATACCCCATTGTGTGCAAATGCCACATTTTTTATCCATTCATCTATTGAAGGGAATCTAGGTTGGTTTCACAGTCTAGCTATTGTGAATTGTGCTGCTATGAACATCGATTTAGCAGTATCCCTATAGTATGCTCTTTGAAGGTCTTTAGGGAAGAGTTCCAAGGAGTGGGACAGCTGGGTCAAATGGTGGTTTCATTCCCAGCTTTCTAAGGAATCTCCATATTGCTTTCCAAATTGGCCGAACCAATTTGCAGTCCCACAAGCAATGAACAAGTGTACCCTTTTTCCCGCATCCTTGACAGCACTTGTTGTTTGACTTCATAATGGCTGACAATCTTACTGGAGTGAAATGGTACCTTAGGGTGGTTTTGATTTGCGTTTCTCTGACTGCTAGAGATGGTGAGCATTTTTTCAAGTACTTGTTGATTGTTTGTATGTCCTCCTCTGAGAAGTGTCTGTTCAGGTCCTTGGTCCATTTTTTGATTGGGTTATTTGCTTTCTTATTGTTTAATGTTTTGAGTTCTTTGTATACTCTGCATATTAGGGCTCTATCTGAAGCATGAGGAGTAAAAATTTGTTCCCAGGATGTAGGCTCCCTATTTACCTCTCTTATTGTTTCTCTTGGTGAGAAAAAATAATCTTTTTAGTTTGAGTGAGTCCCATTTGTTTATTCTCATTTTTAACTCTTGCGCTATGGGTGTCCTATTAAGGAATTTGGAGCCCGACCCCACAGTATGTAGATCAGAGCCAACTTTGTCTTCTATCAGACGCAGATTCTCTGTTTTGATATCAAGCTCCTTGATCCATTTTGAGTTAACTTTTGTACATGGTGATAGAAAGGGTTTCAGATTCATTTTGTTGCATATGGATTTCCAGTTTTCCCAGAACCATTTGTTGAAGATGCTATCTTTTCTCCATGGCTTGCTTTAAGCAACTTTGTCAAATATAAGAGAGTTGTAATTTTGTGGATTGGTCTCTGTGTCCTCTATTCTGTATCACTGGTCCACCCGCCTGTTTTGGTACCAGTACCATGCTGTTTTGGTTAATATTGCTCTGTATTATAGTTTGAAGTCTGGTATCACTATACCACCTGATTCAGTCTTCCTGCTTAGAATTGCTTTTGCTATTCTGGGTCTTTTATTTTCCCATATGAATTTCAAGATTGCTTTATCTAATTCTACAAGAAATGCCATTGGAATTTTGATTGGCATTGCAATAAAACTATAGAGAACTAATGCTATTTTGAGCCCTATCCATAAATCTTAACCTAATACAAAATGTAAACCTGACCCTGAACCTAAAAATACCCCTAGCTCTAAAACTGACCCTTACCCTGAACTTAACACTTACACTAGACTAAGACATAGACCTAATCCTAAATCTACTCCTAACTGTAACACTAGACCTGACATTATCCCTAGCCCTAATTCTAGACCTAAAACTACAACAAACCCTAGCCCTCATCCTAGTCCTATACCTAGCCTTAATCATAACTGTAAACGTAACCCTAGCCCTAATCCTAATTCTAACATTCACTCTACCTCTAAACCTAGCTATAACAATCCTTTACCCTAAACTTAACCCTAAACCTAGCCCTAATGCTAGACCTAAGCTGAACACTAATTCTAGTTCTAATCCTTGCCCTGATTTAGCCCAGTCCCTAAAACTAACCATAACCCTAGCCCTAAGACTAACTCTAACTCTCACCCTACCTTTATCCCTAGTTCTAGCCCTATCATTTGCCATAAACATAAATCTATCCTTAACCTTTGCCCTATAATTAGACCTAGACCTAAACCTAGATCTAACCCTAAGTCCAAATTGTAACCTAAACTGAAGCCTAAGCCTAACAGAAACCCTAGCCCTAACTCTAACACTAATCTTAACTAGCCCTAACCCTAAACCTAGGACTAAAGTGAAAATGAGCAATAGGGGCTGAGGATGTGGGTCCAGTGGTAGTGCACTCACCAGCATGTGTTGGGTGCTGGGTTTTATCCTCAACAACAATAAAAATAAAATAAAATAAAATAAAAAAGATTTCGTGTCCACCAAAAACTAAAAAAATAAAAAAAAATATTTAAAAATTCTCTCTCTCTCTCTCTCTCTCTCTCTCTCTCTCTCTCTCTCTCAAAAAAGCAATAATCCTAACCTTAAACCTTAACTTAAACCAAATCCTAACACTACACCTAGACCTAACCCTATCACTAATTCAAGTCCTAACCATAACCTTAAACTAACCCTGACCACAAATCGTAACCTAACACTCACCCTAGGTCTAAACAACACGTTAAACTTAAACAAAATCCTAACAGTAACCCTAGCCTTAATTTGAGTCATAACCCTAACCTTAAAACTAACTCTTACTATCCATGAAAAGGGAATATTTTTCCATCTTCTAACATCTTCTTCTATTTTCTCTTTAGGGTACTGTAATTTTCATTCTATAAATCTTTCACCTTTTTCTTTAGGTTGATTCCCAAGTATTCTATTTTTTGAGGATATTGTGAATGAGCCCTAAACCGAGGTTTAATCCTAATTCTAACCTTAACCCTAAACCTAGCACTAAGAATAACCATATAATTTGCTCTAACCCTAGCTCTAACCCTTTCCATTACCCTAATCATAATCCCAACCCTAATGCTAACCCTAGGCATAAACCTTACCATATTTTTAATCCTAACCCTATCCATTACCCTAAAAATAATTGAAACTTAAACCTAACTATAAAATTACCCTAATCCTAACCCTATGCTAATTCAAGCCCTAAATGTAAACCTTAACCTATCCCAAACACTAATAATGACCCTGACCCAAACAACACCCTTAGCTCTAATCCTGACCCTAACCCTAATCCTAATCTTTAATTACATCCAACCTAATCCTAAAACTATCTTTAACTGTAAAACTGGACCTGAAGTTAGCCCTAGCCCTAACCTAGCTCTAAACCTAGCCTTACTCCTAACCCAAACCATAACCCGAGGTTTAACGCTACTTCTAACCCTCACCCTAGGCCTAAACCTATCTATAACCCCATCTCTTACCCTACACCTAACCATAACCCTAAATCTAACCATAATCTTAAACCTAACCATAATCTTTGCATTAAACCTAGGCCTAACACTAACACTAAGCCTAGCGTTAACTCTAATTTAGTCCTACTTAACCCTAAACCTAGCCTTAAGATTAACTCTTGCCCTAGCCCTAGTTCTATCCTTAGACTTAGCCCAAACATGGATCTAAACTTAACTCTAAATTTAAACCTAACTCTGAATTTAACCATAACCATAATCCTAATCCAAACTCTAACACTAGCCCTAACAATAATTCTAATGCTAAAACTTTCCTTAGCCCTAGCCCTAGCCATAAAACAAAACAAATCCATACCCCTAACCATAACCCTTAACCCAAATCAAACATAAACCTACACCTAGCCCTAACCCTAACTCTAAAAATAATTCTGACCTTGACTCTGATCCTAACACTAATCCTAGCTCTAAACTTCACCCTAATCTTAAATTAACCCAAACACTTGACCTAGCCTTAACCTTAACCCTAAAATTAGCCTTAATCGTAATCCTAGTTCATTCATTAGTCATTTTTATAACCCTAGCCATAACCCTAACACAAATCCTACCCCTAATTCTAGTTCTAACCCAAGCTTAAACCCTAATCTTAACCCTAACACTAGCCCTAACTCTAACCCTAACTCTAGCACTAACCCTAGCTCTAACCCTATCCCTTACCCTAAGCCAAATCCTAAATCAAATGCTAACACTAGTTCTAACCCTAATAATACTTACCCTAACTTAAACACTAACAGTATTACTAGACCTAACCCTAGCCCTCATTCTAGTTCTCACCCTAATCCTGATCCTTATTCTAATCGTAACAGTAACCCTAGGTCTAAACCTGACCCCAACCCTAAATCAAACCCTAATACTAGCCCTACCGGTAACACTATACAAATACCTAACCTTAATACTAAACCCAGACACAAAACTAATCTTTAATATAGGTATAATTCTAGCCCTAGACCTAAACAAAATCCTAGCTCTAGCCCTAAAAATAATCCTTAACCTAAACTAAACACTTACCCTACTCCTAGACCTAACCCTAGTCCTAATTCTGGCTCTAAACCTAAACCTAATCCTATCCAGAACACTGACCCCGACCCTAATATTAACCTATCTCTAAACCTGACCATAACCCAAAACCTAATACTAACACTAGACCTAGCCATAACCCTAACCCTAATACTAGCCCTAAACATAACACTAGCCCTAAAAATATTTTAACCCAATCTTAACCATACAGTAGCCCTAACCCTAACCATAGTCCTAATCCTAGTCCTAAACTTAACACAAAACCTAGCCATAATACTAGGCCTAAATTTAGCCATAAACATAACCCTAACAGTAACCCTAGCCCTAACACTAACCCTTGCCTTAGACCTAACCCTAGTACAAAGCCAAACCCTTACACTAAACATTACCCTAGTCCTCTCCTAAAACATAACCCTAACCCTAGCTCTTATCCTAAACTTAATCCTAGCTCAAACTTTATTTCTAATCCTGTCAATTACCCTAAACCTAACCCTAATTAAAACCCTATCCCTAAAACTAAACCTAACCCTAAACTTAAACATATCCCAAGATCTAACCATAAACCTAAACCTCACCATAGACCTAACGCTAGCAGAAACATTAAGCCTTACACTAAACCTAAGCCTAAGACTAGCCCTAATCTATACCCTAACCCTAACCCTAAATCTAACATTGTCCATTACCCTAAACCTAACCCTAACTGTAATGGAAACTCTAGACATAAACCAAACCAAAAACAAAACCCTAATCATAAACATATCCCTAGACCTAAATGTAAACCTAACCATCGCCCTAGACCTAACCCTAGTTCAAACACTAACACTTACCCTAACCTAACCATAACCCTAGTCCAAAACCTAACACTTACCATAAACAAACCCTAGCCCTATAACTACACCTGACTCTAATCCTAGACTTAATCCAAACAATAACCTAGCCCTAACCCTAGCTCTAAATCTATCCATTATACTAAACATAATCCTATCCAAATGCTAACATTAACCCTATTGCTATACCTAACCCATCCATTACACTAAACCTTAACTGAAACCTAAACCTAACCCTATCCATTACCCTAACACTAAGCCTAAACCTAACACTAATTCAAACCTTAACCCTAATCTTTGACATTAACCAAATGCTAACACTGACCCTAAACCTAATAATACCCCTAACTGTGAACTTTACCCTTACCATAAATATAGATTTAGCCCTAGTTCTAGCCCTAAAACTAACAGAAACCCTAGGCCTAAACCAAGCCTTAATCCTAACCTAAACACTAACCCTACTACTAATCCTATTCCAACCCTCAACCTAGCCCTAAATCTAGCTATAACCTCACCTATTTCCCTAAACTTAATTCTAACCCCAATGCTAATCCTAAACTAGCCTTACCCTTAGACCTAAACCTAACCCTAACCCTCGCCCTAATCCTAGCCCTAATTTAGCTTTAAACCTAACCCTAACCATAAGTCTAGTCCTAAATCTAATTCTAACTCTTGTCCTAGCAATTCCCCTAGTTCTAACCATATCCATTACTGTAACACCCTAGACCTAACCCTAACCTTGGATCTAACCCTAACCCTAAATCTAACCCTAACCCTAAACCTAACACTAGTTCTAACCCTATCCCTTACTGTAACACTAACCCTAGCCCTAACTCTAACCCTGGATCTAACCCTAACTCTAAATCTAACCCTATCCCTAAGCCTACACCTCACCCTAACACTAGCCCTAACCCTAACACTAATTCAAAATCTAGCCCTAACCCTAGTCCTAGCCCTAAAACAAAACCAAGCCATAGCCCTAACCCTAATCCTAACCCATAGAAGTCAAGATGAAGTGAAACCTTAAAACATAAACTGTTCCTGACAGCAAACCTTGAACTGAGAAGGCCCAACCTAGGAAACATGGTAATGCTAGGTAAAATATGAATCCTGATCGGTATCAATGAAATTTGAACAAAACTAACTCTAACCCAAACATTACTTCTAAACCTAGCCCTAACCTTAACCCTAGAACTAAGGCTTTACTGTTTATAGAGCTGGATCATAAAATCCCAAGTTTGGGGTGCCTAGTAGGGTAAGGTAATAGATGAATCCTACACAGTATCAAAAAATCTGACCAATAATTGGGGTAGGTTTTTCAGTACATGCCTATTTCCCCTGTTTTATCTTAAAGTACTCTTGGATTAATTGATTTTTCATGATTCAGCTTAAGGTACTTTCACAAGGAACAAACCAGAGCATTCCCACAGTGAATTGATTGAATGTGTGAAGTTTCATGCAGCAGCACCAAACCTGCTTGATTGCCAACTCCATTTTCATTCACACCTATAGGTCAGAGTGTAGTGAAAACTAAAACTTCAAACTGTTTCTGACACTGAACCATTTAACTTTGAAGCCCAAACTTGGGAACCTGCTAAGGTTGGTTAAAGAAAATCCTGTAGACTATAAAAATAATTCAACCAAAAAATATTTGAAGCTCTTTTAGTACATGTGTGTTTTGCTTGCTCCTAAAGCACTCAGAGATAAAGCTGTTTCTTTCTACTTCAGCTTACGGATACTTCACATGAAACAAATCAGAGAATGCTCACTTTGAACTGATTGAGTGTGTGAAGTTTGAAGCAGCTAACACAAACCCTGTTTGATTTTCAGCTTCATTTCCATACACCCCTACAGGGCAAAAAGAAGAGAAACATGAAAATTGAAACTGTTCCTGAGAGAAAACCCTTTTACGTAGAAGGCCCAAACATTTGTACTATAGTCAAAATAGGAAAAAGGTGAATCCTGCCCAGTATTATAGAAATTAAAAAAAAATACCTAACTCTAACCCTAACACTAGGTCTAAACCTAGTCCTAACACTAAGTCTAACCCTAAACCTAATCTGTTTAGAGAACCTTGATCATAGATGTTTCAAAATTGGGGAATCTAGTGGGGCAAGCTTACAAATGAATCATGGGAAGTTTCAAGAAAATCTGACAAGATAATTAGGGGAGCTATTTCAATACATGCATATTTCCCTGTTTTCTCCTAAAGTGTTCTCAGATAAATTTGTATTGCATGCTTCAGGTTATTACTAATTTGACAAAGAACAAACCAGAGAGTGCCCACAGATAACTGATTGAGTGTGTTAAGCTTCAAGCAGTTAACACCAACCTTGTTTGACTTTCTGCTCCATGTCCATTTACCCATGTAGGTCAAAATGAAGTGAATCCATAAAATACAAATTGTTCCTGTCAGCAAAGAATTGAACCTGAGAAGTCTGAAACCTGTGGAACATAGTAAGGCTAGGTAAAACTGTATCTTGCCCAGTATCAAAGAAATTTGAACAAGACAAACTCTAACCCTAACACTAGACCTAACACTAACCATAAGCCTAACACTAACCTTTTTGAGAACCTTTGATCATAGAAGTCTCAAAGTTCCGGAGCCTAGTGGGGGAAGCTATCAGATAAATCCTGCCCAGTATCAAAGAAATATGACCAAATGTTGGGGGAGGTAGTTCAGTACATGCATATTTTCCTCCTAAAATGCTCCCAAATTGTGTTGTTTTTGCATGCTTTATCTTTGGGATACTTTCACAAGAATAAAACCAGAGCATCCTCACAGAGAACTGATTGAGTGTGTTAAGTTCCAAGCAGCTAGCAAAAACCCTTTTTGAATTCCAGTTCCATTTCCATTTACCCATATAAGTCAAAATGAAGTGAAACTTTAAAATAAAAACTGAAATACTGACACCAAACCTGGGAAACATAGTAAGGCTAGGTAAAATATAAATCCTGCCTAGTATCAAAGAAATTTGAACAAAACTACTGTAAACCTAACACTAGATCTATCATTAATCCTAACCTTATAGTTCACCCTAGCTTGTTTATACAACCTTTGATCATAGAAGTCCCAAAATAAGGGAACCTAGTGGGGCAAGCTAACAGATGAATCCTGCATAATATCAAAGAAATCTGAGCAAGTAATTGTGGGAAGTGTTTCAGTACATTCATATTTCCTTGATTTTTCCAAAAGTGCTCTGGGATAAACGTGCTTTGCATGCTTCACCCGAGGGCCACATTAACAAGGAACAAATCAGAGAGTGCCCACAGAGAACCAACTGATTGTGTGCAGTTTCAAGCAGCTGGCACCAACTCTGTTTTCATGCTCCATTTCTATTCAACAAAATACTTCAAAATAAAGTGAAATCTTAAAATACAAACTGTTCCTGACAGTGAACCATTGAATCCAGAAGGCCCAGACCAGGCAACATTGTGAGGCTAGGTAAAAGATAAATCCTGACCAGTATCAAAGATTCATGAACAAAACTGACTCTAACCCTAACACTAGATTTAAACCTAGCACTTACTCTAACCAGAAACCTAACCCTAATCTGTTTAGAGTAACTTTTATTATAGATGTCCCAAATTAAGTGAGCCTAGTGGGACATGCTAATAGATGAATATTTTGCAGTATCAAAGAAATCTGACCAAATAATTTGGGGAGGTAGTTCAGTATATGTATATTTCCCTATTGTCTCCTACAGTACTTTCAGATAAAGATGTTTTTGCATGCTTCAGCTTTGGGAAACATTCACAAGGAAAAAATCAGAGAGTGCCCACATAGAACTGATTGAGTGTGTGCAGTTTTAAGCAGTGAACAGCAACCCTGTTTGATTTCAAGTTCCATTTCCATTTATCCGTATAGGTCAAAATGAAGGAAACCTTAAAATACAAACTGTTCCTGACACGAAACCATTGAAGGGATAAGGCCCAAAATTGGGGAAAATAGTAAGGCTAGGTAAAAGGCGAATTATTCCAAGTATCAAATGAATTTGAACAAAACTCACTCTCACTCTAACACTAGATCTAATCCAACCCTAACCTAATTCTAACCTGTTTAGAGTACCTATGATCATAAAAGTCCCAAACATCGGGAGCCTAGTGGTGCAACTGAACAGGTGAATCTTGTGCAGTATCAAAGAAATTTGATGAAAAATTGGGGGAGATATTTCAGTACATTCATATTTCCCTGTTTTTTTTTTTTTAAGTGATCTTGGATAAATTGTTTTTCATGCTTCAGCTTAAGGTACTTTCACAAAGAAAAACCAAAGAGTGCCCACAGAGAGCTAATTGAGTGTGTGAAGTTCCATGCACCTAGCAATAACCATGTTTGATTTCCAGCTCCATTGCCATTCACACCTATTGGCAATAATTAAGTGAAACCTAAAAATTCAAACTGTTCCTGACTCTGAACCATTGAATCTTGAAGGCCCAAACTTGGGGCGCCTACTAAGGCTAGATCAAGAATGAATCCTGTACAGTATCAAATTAATTCAACCAAAAAAAATTTGAAGCTCTTTCAGTACATGGGTATTCTGCTTGCTCCTAAAGCACTCAGAGATAAACTGTTTCTTTTTACTTCATCTTATGGCTACTTTCACGGCAAACTCCAGATTATGCTGACTGAAAATTGATGAAGTGTGTGAAGTTTCAAGCAGCTAGCCCAAACCCTATTCAATTTCCAGCTTCATTTCCATTCACCCCTATAGGGCAAAAAAAGAGAAACATGAAAATTGAATCTGCTCCTGAAAGCAAACCCTTTATGTAGGAGGCCCAAATATTTTGAGTATAATCAAAATATGAAAAAAAGATGAATCCAAACAGTATCATAGAAATTTCAAAACAAATCCAACTTTTACCTTTACACTAGGTCTAATCCTAGTCTTAATACTAGCCCTAACACTAACCTTAACTTCTTTAGACTCCCTTTGATCCTAGAAGTCCCATACTTGTGGAGCCAAGTTGGGGCAGGCTAACAGATGAATCTTTCATGATATCAAAGAAATCTGACCAAATAATTGGGGAGGTAGTTCAGTATATGCATATTTCCCTGTTTTATCTTAAGTGCTCTCACATAAAGTTGCTCTGCATGCTTCAGCTTAGGGCTACTTTTACAAGGAGTAAACCAAAGAATGCCCATTGAAAACTGATTGAGTGTGTGAGATTTGAAGTAGCTAGCATCAACCTTTTTTTTTTAAGTGTAAATAGTGCCCTGGCCATTGAGAACCCATCTCTTTGTTGCTGAACTGACAATGCAAGGTCTCTTGTCTTGCCAGGAATAGGTTTGATTTACAGACCTCAGGACTATGGGTGTTGTGTGCTACACAGGTCATTTAGCATGGTGCACTGCCTTCCTTGCCTTCATGCACAATGCATAACTGTAAGCAGATCAAATGTTGTGATCCTTCTGCTACTGGTGGCTGTGTGGTTATGGCTTACCACAAAGAGAATGCAATGACACTAGCAAAACCCTTAAGAAAACATGAGAAAACCCAGGATCAGAAAGCAACAAGGCCTTTGGAAACTCAGATGCTGAACATATCTCTGAATTGCTACCACTGGTACCTGAGAATCTCTTATGAGGATAGGAATTGTGAAGAAAGGGTAATGGGATTAAGTGAATTGAAGTTCTAGCCTTAAGAAGCAAGGTTATAGGGGCTGCCATGGTTTAGATGTGAGGTGTCCCACAAAAGCTCATGATTGAGATAGTACAAGAATTTTCAGAGGATTATGAGAGGTGTGACATAATCTGCGGATTAATTCACTGATATGGATTAACTGGGTAGTAACTGTAGATAGGTAGGGTGTGGCTGGAGGAAGTAGATTACTGGGGGTGTGACTTTGGGGCTTATATGTTTTTTTCCTGGTGAGCAGAACTCTCTCTACTTCCTGGTTGCTGTGTCTAGAGCTACTTTCCTCTGCCACACACTTGTGCCATGATGTTCTGCCTCATCTTGGGCCCAGAGCTATGGAGTTCACTGACCATGGACTGAGCCTCTGAAACTGTGAACCTAAATAAACTTTTCCTTCTCAAAATTGTTCTTATCAGGTATTTTGGTCACAGTGATGGCATCAACCCTTTTATATTGCCAGATCCATTTCCATTTACATGCATAAGTCAAATGAAATGAAAACTTAAAATACAAACTGTTCAGGAGAGCAAACACTTGACCCAAGAGGCCCAAACCTAGAGAATATTGTAAGGTTAGGTAAAATTTAAGTCCGGCCCAGTATCAAAGAAATTTAAACAAAACTAAATCTAACAAAACACTAGCTGTAACACTATCCATAAACTAATACTAAAGGTAACCTAACCTGTTTAGAGAACCATTGATCATAGTAGTCCCCAAATAAAGGAGCCCAGTGGGGCAAGCTAACAGATGAATCCTGGCAGTATCAAATAAATCTGACCAAATAATTGGGGGAGATATTTCAGTACATGCATATTTCCCTGTTTTCTCCTAATGTACTCTTGGACAAATTATTTTTTTCATGCTTCAGATTAAGGTACTTTCACATGGAACAATCAGAGAGTGCCCACAGAGAGTTTATTGAATGTGTAAAGTTTCACGCAGCTAGCACTAACTCTGTTTGATTTCCAGCTCCATTTTCATTCACATCTATAGGCCATAATAAAGTGAAACCTAAAAATGTTCCTGACAGTGAACTGGAAAACCTTGAAAACCCACACTTGGAGATACTACTAAGACTAGGAAATGGATGAATCCTTTAAAATATCAAAGTAATCCATGCAAAAATAAAAATTGAATCTTGCTCCTAAAGTGCTCACAGATAAAGTTGTTTCTTTCTAATTCAGCTTTGGGCTACTACCAAAAGAAACAAATGAGAGAATGTGCACTGAGAATTGATTGAGTGTGTGAGGTTTCAAGCAATTAGCAAAAACCCTGTTTGAGTCCAACTGCATTTCCTTTCACCCCTATAGGGAAAATGCTCTTGAGAGCAAACCTTTTTTCCTAGGAAGCCCAAACATGGGGAGCATACTAAGAATGGGAAAAAGATGAATCCTGCCCAGTATCCAAAACGTTGAAAAAAAAACTAACTACCCTAACACTAGTTCTAACACTTGCCGTAACTCTAACCTAACCCTAAGCCAAAACTGTTAAGCGAATCTTTGATTATAAAAGTTTTAAACTTGGGGAGACTAGTGGGGAAAGCTTACAGATGAATCCTGCACAATATCAGGAAATCTGACCAAATATTGGGGGAGGTATTTCAGTACATGCATATTGCCCTGTTTTCTCCTAAAATGCTCTTGGATAATGTTGTTTTGCATGCTTCAGCTTATGGATAAATTGAGAAGGAAGAAACCAGAGAGTGCCCACAGAAAACTGATTGAGTATGTGAAGTTTCAACCAGATAGCACAAACCCATTGATTTTCAGCTCCACTCTCATTTACCCATATAGGTCAAAACGAAGAGAGACATTAAAAACAAAACTATTCCCAACAGTGAACCATTGAACTGAGAAGGCCCAAATATGGGGCACATAGTAAGGCTAGGTAAAAGACAAATCTTCCCAGTATCAAAGAAATTTGCACAAAACAAACTCTAACCCTAACACTAGCTCTAAGCTAGCCCTATCCTTAATTGTAACACTAACACTTACCTGTTTAGAGAACCATTGATCCTAGAAATACCAACCTTGGGGAGCCAAGTGGAGCAAGCTAAAAGATGAATACTGTGCAGTATCAAAGAAATCTGACCAAATTTTTGAAGACTTATTTCAGTACATACATGTTTTTCTGTTTTCTCTTGGAGGGCTCTCGGATACTGTTGCTTTTTCAAGCTTCATTTTTGGCCTACCTTCAAAAGAATGAAACCAGAGAGTGCCCACTGAGAACTGATTGTGTGAAGTTTCAAGCACCTACTGTGAACCGTGTTTGATTTCCAGCTCAATTTTTATTCACATCAATAAGCCATGATGAAAGGAAACCTTAAAATACAAACTGTTCCTGACAGCAAACCATTGAACCAAGAAAGCCCAAACTTGTGGAACATAGTAAGCATAAGTAAAAGATGAATCCTGCCCAGTATCATAGAATTTGAAAAAAAAATAGGGCTCCATGGGTGCTCAGCACAGATGAAAGGCTCAGCTGCGCATTTTCTCTGGGCGCACACAGCAGTCTCAGCCGCACGGGAGCTCTCTGTGCAGATGGAAGGCAGCACAGAACACAGAGGTTTGCTTTCTGGTCACCAGATTGAGTTCTGGACACAGCACATGTTACTCCAGAACCACCAACCTCACCAAACTCCATACATGGGTAATAGATGGAATCCATCTTGCAAAACCTTACTCGTCATCTATAGGTGGGCATGGCTACAAGCTCCGTTCTGCAGCTTGTCAGTTACCCGGTTTCCAACTCCCCTACCTCCAGCTGTGATAACTCAAGATTTTTCTCACAAGCTTTTGGGGGGGTGTATCTATCAATGCGGAACAGCAACTGTACAGGCACCTGGTTTCCAATTCAGAAACTAAGAGTAGGGAGGCTCTAGGTAGAAGCTCAAGCCCTCTCACCCTGGCTACCTCCACCACCCTGAGCACAGAGACTCAAGCTAGGAATCGAACAACTCTACCTACTTCAAGAAAACAAAACAGAGTTCTGAGAGACTATTTTTTCTTTCTTACTTTTCTCTTCTGGCTCTTCTCATTCATTCTCCTCTACCCTCCCCCCTCTGGTCCTCACAACAACAACATTTGTGAAACCAAAAACTTTCCATGAAATTGGACTTTAAGAACTGTATCACTAGAATAGTATAATATATAGGAATTGCATATGCCCCACCTCACCACCCCTTCATTTGCTCTTATTTTCTTTCTCCTTCTATTTCCTTCTTTCCTTGTTATTTTTTTCTTCTTTTTTCTTTCTCCCTCTATCCCACTTTCAGCCTCCTATCTTTTACTATTTATACATAGGGTAATTTTATGAATACAGATAAGGAGTTTGAATTTACACGTTCTTCCATAAATTCTCCCTTTCTATTCATTAGAGTTCTCCACCAAAGTTGTTAAGTTAGATTAATCATATACCCTCACTTCTTTCCCCCTTAACATAGCATCCTACCCCTGACTCTTAGTTCTCTATACACCACCAGAAATGGTATGCCTTTTATGAAACTAATGACTATATTCTATATAATAATTGAAGCCAACATCTGTAGACGTAGAGAGTAAATATAAATGTTGTAAATATAAATATATTTATAATTGTTAAGTGTAGGCTTTGGTTAATATTATATTTAGAATTAGGGTTTGATCTATGGCTAGGGCTAGGGCTAAGGATACAGCAAGTGTTAGGACTAGGGTTTGGGGTAGGTTTAAAGTTATGGTAAGGGATAGCTTTAGAACTAGTGATAGGGTTAGTATGAGAGTTAGAGATAGTCTTAGGACTAGGGTTAGGTTTAGGGTTAGGGATAGGGCTAAATTAGGGCTATTGTTAGTGATAGTGTTAGGTTTAGGCCTTGGGTTAGAGTTAGAGTTTGGGTTACGTTTAGGGTAAGGTAGTGGGTTATAGCTAGGTTGAGTTCTAGGGCAAGGGTTATTATTAGGCTTAGGGCTAGGGTTAGTTTTAGGGTTATGATTAAAGCTAGGTTTAGGGCTGGGATGAGGGCTAATGTTTGTTTTAAAGTTAGGGCTATTATTAGGGCTAGGGATAATGTCAGTTCTAGGGTTACAGTTAGGGATAGATTTAGTGTTAGGTTTAAGGCTTGGTCCAGTGAAGGTGTTAGGTTTATACTAAGGGTCAGTTTTAGAGCTAGGGTTATTATTAGCATCAGGATCATGTTGAGGTTTTGGGTTAGGTTACAGTTTAGTTTTAAGGTTTGAATTATCATTAAGTATAGGGTTAAGGTAATGAAAGGGTTAGGTTTAGGGTTTAGGTTTTTTTTAGTGTAATGGATAGGGTTAGGTTTAGGCCTAGGTTTAGCTTAAGGGTTGAGTTATCATTAGGGTAATGGATAGGGTTAGACATAAGATTAAGGGTAGGGTTATGTATAGTATTACGGCTTTTGTTTGGGTTAGGGTTAGGTTTACATTTAGTATTAAAGCTAGGTTTAGGGGCTGGGGATGTGGCTGAAGAAATAGCGTGCTAGCCTGGCATGCACTGGGCGCTGGGTTAGATCCTCAGCACCACATACCAATAAAATAAAGATGTTGTTTCCACCAAAAACTAAAAAAAATAAATATTAAAAATCTTGATTTAGGACTTGGATTAAGGCTAGGTTTTGGGTTAGGCTACACTTAAGGCTACAGCTAATGTATGAAGTAGTGTTATGATCAGAGCTAGTGATAGGGTCAGGGTTAGGGCTACATCTAGTGTTGGGGTTAAGTTTACAGTTATGATGATATTTACAGCCTGGTTTAATGTTAGGGTCAGAGTCAGGGTTCGGATTAGTTTTCAGGTTAAGTTTAGGACTAGAATTAGAGATAGGATTAGGGCTAGGTGTAGGGTTAGGGCTTGGTTTAGGTTAAATGTTAGGGTTAGGGTTATGATTCGGTTTTGTTTTAGGGCTAGGGGTAGAGTTAGGGCTAGTTTATGGTTAATGATATGATTAGGGCTAGTGTTAGTGTGAGGTTTAGGCTTAGGTTTAGGGTTACATTTAGAGTTAGATTTAGATCTAGGCTTTGAGCTAGGGCTAAGGATAGGGTTAGGATTAGGGATAAGTTTAAGGCCAGGTTTAGAGTGATGGTAAGAGATACGGTTAGAACTAGGTATAAGGCTAGGGCAAGAGTTTGAGTTAGTATTAGGGCTAGGGTAAGGGTTGAATTAGGGATAGGGCTAAAAGAGGGCTGGGATTAGGACTAGGGTTAGTGTTAGTGTTAGACCTAGTTTTAGGACTGGTGTTTGTGTTACTGTTATTGTTAGGGTTATGCTTAGGTTAAGGGATGGATTATAGCTACTTTTAGTACTAGGGGGAGAATTAGAATTAGGGTTATTGTTAGGGTTAGGTTTATGATTAAGGTGAGGTTTGTGGCTAGGATCTGGGATAAGATTTGTGTTAGAGTTAAAACTAGGATTAGAGCGAGGGCTAATGTCAGGTCTAGGGTTACAGTTAGAGAGAGTTTTAGGGTTAGGTTTATAGCTAAGTCTATTTTAAGGGTCAGGTATCCTGTTAGGGTCAGGTTTAGAGCTATGAGTATTATTAGAGTCAGTATCAGGTTTAGGGTTTTTATTAGATTAAGGTTTAGGTTTAAGGCTAGAGTTATCATTACTTTTAGGGATAGGTTAATGATAGTTTTAGGTTTAGAGTTCAGGTTATGTGTAGTGTATAGGGTTAGGGTTAGGGATAGGATTAGGTTTTGGCCTAGGGTTAGCAGAAGTGTTAGGGTTATCATTAGGGGAATGGATAGGGTTAGAGCTAGTGATAGGGCTAGTGTTATGCTTAGGATTAGGTCTAGGCTTAGGCCTAGGTCTAGGGTTAGGGCTAAGTTTAGGGTTATGGTTAGCTTTAGGGTTAAAGCTAGGGTAGGGCTTGGTTTAGGGCTGGGTTTTGCAATAGGTTAGGACTATGGCAAATGTAAGTAATTTGTTATGATTAGGGCTAGTTTTAAGGTTAATGTTAGAGCTAAGTATACTTTTAGGGTTAGGTTTAGGATTAGGGTGATGTTTAGAACTAGGGATAATGTTAATGTCACAATCAGTGTTCAGTTTAGGGTTATGGTTAATGTGAAAGCCAGAATTAGGACTAGGGTTAAGTCTAAGGGAAGGGTTAGTGTTTGGCTTTTGGCTAAATGTTATTGTTAGGGCTAAAGCTAGGTTTATCTTTAGGTCTAGGGTGAGAGTTATGAATAGATTAGGATTAGGTTCAGGTCTAGGGCTAGTGTTAGGGTTAGTTTTAGGTATAAGGTTACCAGTAGGGCTAAAGTTACGGTTTGGTTGAGGGTTAGGTTCAGGTTTAGACCTATGATTAGTGTTAGGATCAGAATAAAGATCAGGGATAGGGTTAGGGTTTGGTTTATGGTTATAGCTAGAATGAGGACTAGGGTTAGGACTACTAATAGGGTTAGGTTTGGGTTAGGTTAAGGATTAGGATTAGGATTAGGATTAACATTATGTTTAGAGTTTGGCATAGGGTAAGTGATGGGGTTAGAGCTAGGGTTATGGCTAGGGTAAGGGTTAAAGCTAGGTTTACTTATCGGATTAGGCTACTTTTTGTGTTAGGGTTATGGCTAGGCTTAGAGCAATGGCTAATGTAAGAACTAGGGTTTTTAGGGTTACTTTTAGTGTTATGGTTAGGTGTTTACCCTCTAGTGTTAGGATTAGTTTTAAGGTCCGGGTGAAATTTACAGCTAGTGTTAGTGTTAGGTTAATAGTCAGGATCAGGATTAGTTTTAGAGTTAGGGTTAGGACTTGAATTAAGTATAGGGTTAATGTAAGGGTTTGGTTTAAGGTTAGGGTGGTGTTTAGAGCTAAGGTGAGTGTTAGGATATGAGTCAGAGTTAGGGTTAGTATTAAGGTTATGATTAGGATTCAAATTAGGGATAGGGTTTTGTCTAGTTGTAGTGTTAATGTTTGGGTTAAGTTAAGGTTTAAGGTTAGGGCTATTGCTCAGTTTAGTTTTACTGCATGGGTTAGGTTTAGGGCTAGTTTTATGATTAACATTAGGGATAGGGCTAGTGTTAATGTTAGGCTTAGGCTTAGGCTTAGGGTTAGATTTACAATTAGGGTTAGATCTAGGGTTAGGATTAGAAATAAGGATTAGGCAATGGTTATGGGTAGGTTTAGGGCTAGGATTAGTCCGATTAGTCCGAGGGTTAGGATTAAGGTAATGGATAGGATTAGAAGTAGGGATAGGGCTAGTGTGAGAGTTATAGTTACACTTAGGGCTAGGATTAGGGATAGGGTTAAAATAGGTGTAGGATTAGGGCTAGGGTTAGTATTCACCTTTGGCCTAGTGTTAGGGTTAGGCTTAGGGTTAAGTTTAGGATAAGGAATGGAAGTATAGCTAGGTTTAGAGATACAGTGAGGGTTCAATTAGGGTTAGGGCTATGGTTAGGGTTAGGGTTATGGTTAAGGCTAGGTATGGGGCTAAAATGGGCAACTGTTCATTTTATGATTAGGGGTAGGATAAGGGCTAGGCCTAATATCAGATCTAGGGTTATGGTTAAAGATAGTTTTAGGGTTGAATTTATGGCTACATGTAATCTAAGGGTTAGGTATAGGGTTAGGGTCAGGTTTAGAGCTAAGGTTATTATTAGGGTTAAGTTCTGGTTTAAAAAGTTGGGATATGTTAAGGTTTAAAGTTAGGGCTCGAATTAGCATTATGGTTAGCGTTAGTGTAATGATAGGGTAAGTTTTAGGGTTTAGGTTTGGCTTAGAATAATGAAAAGGTTTAGGATTAGGAATACGGTTAGGTTTAGGTTTAGGCCTAGGGTTATGGTTACGGCAATGGGTAGGGTTAGAGCTAGGGTTAGGGCTAGGTTTATGGTTTTGATTAGGGCAAGGGTTAGGATTAGGGTTAGGGTTAAAAATTGGGTTAGGACTTGGATTAGGGCTAGGTTTTGGGTTAAGTTATCGCTAGGGTTAGGGGTAAGGCTAATGTAAGTACCAGGTTTACAATTAGGGTAAAATTTATGGTTAGGGTTAGTGGTAGGTCTAGTGTTATATTTAGGGTTAGGGTTAGTATTATGGTCAGAGTCAGGGTCAGTGTTAGTTTTAGTTTTCAGCTTAAAACTAGAATTAGAGCTAAAGTTAGGGTTAGGGTTAGAGTTTGGTTTAGGTTAAGGGTTAGGGTTAGGGCTCTGGCTCGGTTTTGTTTTAGTGCTAGTGTTAAAGTTAGATTTAGAATTAGCGTTAGGGTTGAGGTTAGGCTTAGGGTTAGTGTTTGATTTAGAGTTAAATTTAGATCTAGGTTAGGGCTAGAGCTAATAATAGGGGTAGGTTTAGGGCTAGGGTTAGGATTAGGGTTATGATTAAGGCTTTATTTAGGCCTAGGATTAGCTATAGGTTTTGTGTTAGTTTTAGGCCTAGTGTTAGAGCTATGCATAGTGTAAGAACTAGGGTTATGTTGAGGGCTAGTTGTAGGGTTAGGGTTATAGCTAGGTCTAGTGTTAGGTTTAGATTTTTGGGTAGGGTCAGATTTAGAGATAGGTTTACTCTAAAGGCAGGGTCAGTGTTTGGGTTAGAGTTAGAGTTAGGGTTACAGCCAGAATTAGGACTAGGTTTAGGTCTAGGGTAGAGTTTGTTTTTTTGAGTTAGGTTAAAAATTATTGTTAGGGTTGGGGCTAGGTTTATGTTTAGGTCTAGGGTTAGAGTTAAGGCTACATTTATGGTTTGGTTAAGGTCTAGGGCTAGTGTTAGTGTTCGGTCTAGGTTTAGGGTTTGTTTTATACCTAGGGTTAGTCTTAGGGTCAGAATAAGGGTCAAGGTTAGCATTAGGGTTTGGGATAAGGTTAGATCTAGAATGAGGGCTAGGGTTAGGACTATTAATTGGGTTAGGGTTTTGGTTAGCCTAAGGATTAGAGATAGGTCTAGGCTTACCTTTAGGGTTAGGGTTTTTCTTAGGTTAAGGGATAGACTTAGAGCTAGAGTTAGTGCTAGAGTTATGATTAGGGTTAGGGTTAACTATAGGTTTAGAGCTCAGATTAGGGCTAGTTTTTGTGTTAGGGTTAGGGCTAGATTTGGGCATTGGCTAATGTAAAAGCCAGGGTTACAATTAGAGTTAGATTTAGGTTTAGGGTTAGTGGTAGGTCTAGTGTTAGGTTTAGGTTTAAGGTTAGGGTAATATTTAGAGCGAGGGTTATTGTTAGGATATGAGTCAGCATCAGGGTTAGTTTTACTGTTTGGGTTAGGACTCAAATAAGGGTTAGTGTTATTGTTAGTGTTCGGTTTAATGTGAGGGCTGTGTTTAGAACTAGGGTGATTGTTAGGATATCAGTCAGGGTCAGGGTTAGCTTTAAGGTTAGGTTTATAACTTGAATTAGGGCTAGGGTTACTGCTGGGTTTTGTTTAAGTTTAAGATGGTCTTTAGAGCTAGGGTCAGTGTTAGGATATGAGTCAGGGTCAGGGTAAGTTTTAAGGTTAGTGTTAGGACTCGAATTAGGGCTAGGATTACATCTGGGTGTAGTGTTGGTGTTTGGTTTAAGTTAAGGTTTAGGGCTGTTAATCAGTTTTGTTTTAGTCCTAGGTTTAGGGTTTGGGCTAGTTATAAGATTAACATTGGGGTTAGGGCTAGTGTTAGTGTTAGACTTAGGCTTTGGTTTAGGATTAGTTTTGGATTTAGTATTAGATCTAGGATTAGGGCCAGGTCTAACTATAGGGCAACTGTTAGGGACAGGGTTATGATTAGTGTAACAGATAGGGTTAGAACTAGGTCTAGGGCTAGGGTGAGAGTTAGTGTTAGTCTTAGGCCTAGGGTTTTGTTTAGTTTTAGGGATAGGGTTAAGTTAGTGCTAGGATTAGTGTTCAGCTTAGGCCTAGTGTTAGTGCTAAAGTTATAGTTAACTTTAGGGTAAGCTATGTTGTTGTAGCTAGGTTTAGAGGTAGGGTGAGTGTTAGAATTAGGGTTAGGACTAGGGTTAGGGTTAGGGCTATGATTAAGGCTAGTTTGGGGGATAGCATGAGGGCTAGGGTTTGGTGTAGGTTTAGGTCTAGAATTAGGGCAAGGGCTAATGTCAGGTCTAGTGTTACATTTTGGGTTAGATTTAGGGTTAGGTTTGTGTTGAGGTCTAGTGGAAGTGTTATGCTTAGGGTAAGGCTCAGGTTTAGAGCTAGGTGTGTTTTTAGTGTCAGGATCATGGTTAGGGTTTGTTTTGGGTTGAGGTTTAAGGATAGGGCTCAAATGAGCATCAGCGCTAGAGTTAGGGTTAGGGTAATTAATTGGGTTAGGCTTAGGTTTCAGGGTAGGTTTAGGGCAATGGAGAGCTTTAGGGTTAGCAAAAGGGTTAGGGTTATTCCTAGGGTTAGCATTAAGATTAGAGTTATCATAAGGATAATGTATAAGGTTTGAGCTATGTTTAGGGCTAGGGTTAGTTTAGGATTAGGGCTAAAGTTAGGTTAGGTTTGGGGTTAGGGCTATTAACCCTAGCTTAGGGTAGGTTTAGGGTTAGATTTAGGGTAAAGGTTAGGTTTTCAGCTATGGTTAGGTCTAGGACAAGGGTTAGGTTTAGTGTTATTGTCAGGGTTAGGTTTAGGGTTAGGGCTAAATTTCATTAGGTTTAGGATTAGGTTTAGGGTAATAGATTGGGTTAGATGTAAGGTTAGCTGTATGATTAAGGTTAGGTTTAGGTTTAAGATTAGGTTTAGTGGTAGGTTTACTGTTGGTTTTAGTGTAAGGGTTAGTGTATGAGTTAGGGTTAGGGCTATGGCAAGGTTTAGGTTTAGGGTTAGGTCTAGAGTTAGGTTTATGGTTTGGGTAAGGGTTAGGGATAGGGTCATCATTAGGTTTAGGGTTAGACTTAGGGTAATGCTAGGGTTAGAGCTAGTGTTAGGTCTAGGGTTAAGGTTAGGATTAGGGCTGCAGTTAGTGTTGTGTTTAGGAATAGTGCTAGGATCATGTTTAGGCTAAGGGTTAGGCATTGAGCTAGGGTAAAGACTAAGGTGAGGATTAGGGTTAGGGTTAGGACTAGGTTTAGGGTTAGGGTGAAGGTTATGCTCAGGGTATTTTAAGGCCTCGATTAGGGTTAAGTTTTGTGTTAGGTTTAGGCTAGTGTTAGTGCTATGTGTAATGTAAGATCTGGAGTTCTGATTAGAGCTAATTTTAGGTTTTGGGTTACGGCGAGGTCTAGTGCTAGGTTTAGGTTTTGGGTTAGGGTCAGATTTAGAGCTAGGTTTAATGTTAGTGTCAGGGCCAGTGTTCAGGTTAAAGTTAGGGTTAGGGTGAAAGCCAGAATAGGACTATGATTAGGTCTAGTGGTAGGGTTAGTGTTTGATTTAGGTTAAGGTTTATTGTTAGGGCTAGGACTAAGTTTTTGTTTAGGTCAAAGGCTAGAGTTATAGCTAGATTTAGGATTAGATTTAGGACTAGGGCTAGTTTTAGGTTTAGGTTTAGGTATAAGTTTATTGGTATGGCTAGTTTCAGGTTTCGGTTTGGGTTTGGGGTCAGATTTAGAACTATAATTAGTGTTAGGGTCAGAATAAGGGTGAAGGTAAGGGTGATGTTTGGGGTTAGGTTTAGAGCTAGAATGAGGTCTAGTGTTATGACTAGTAATAGGGTTATTGTTTGGGTTTGGCTAAGGATTAGGATTAGGACTAGAGTTAGCATTATGAATAGGGTTTGGCTTAGGGTAATGAATAGGACTCGAGCTAGGTTTAGGGTTAGGATTAGGATTAGGTTTAGGGCTAGTTTTAGGGTTAGGGTTAGGGTTAAATCTAATGTTAGGACTCGAATTAGGGCTATTTTGTATTGGAGTAAGTTCTAGGGTTTGGCTAAGGCCAATGTAAGAACTAGGGTTATGATTAGAGTGAGTTTTAGGGTTAGAGTTTCGGCTAGGTTTAGTATTAGCATTAGTTTTAGGGTTAGGGTGATATTTAGAGCTGGATTTGTGTTTGGATATGAGTAAGGGTGAGGGTTAGCTTTAGTCCTATGACTCGAATTAGACCTCAGGTTATGACTAGTTATGTGTTAGGTTTTGTTTTAGGTTTAGGGTTAAAGCAATGGCTCAGTTTTGTTTTAGGGCTAGATCTTAGATTAGGGCTAGTTTTTGTATTAGCAATATTGTTAGATGCCGCAGTCTGGCTGGGCACAATCAGGAGCCACTTGTCAAAAGAAACTAACTTTATTTTTAGAACCACACACGCCAAACAAAACAGCCTCTCAGGAAAAATCCTCAGAGCCTCAACTGCCACCACCGGCTTTCCACAAGCCTCTCTCCCCCACACAAGCCTCTCTCCACCTCCCACAATCCTCCTGCTCTTGAGGCCGATTGGCTGGGTCACGTGGGCGGAGCCAAAAAAAAGTCCCCCCAATGAGCAGCTCCGTGGTCTGAAAGGGCAGGGAAACAGTCCAATGAGCATCACCGCAGAGGAGCCAATCAGCTAGATGTTGCTGGGGCCGAGGAGCCAATCAGCTAGATGTTGCTGGGGCCGCTGTGAGCCAATCATCAGCCGGCAGCTGGAAGTTTGCTGGCAGCTGGAAGTTTGCTGGGGCCC